>NC_024798.2:21375521-21675521 GCF_000309985.2 Brassica rapa | reverse complement strand
CATTAATAAAAATTCAGAATTTGTTTAGAAATTTTTAAACAACACTAAAGATATATGCTTCAGCATATAGAGCATTTACAGAAAAATTAAATATTTCGTAGGGGTTATTAACTCATAGATTTTGAAAAAAATTCAAAAAAATTAAAATTTTATTTTAATGCATAGTTGCATCCCTCACTAACATATGATGAAGGTCAATGAGGTTTGGAACCTTTGTTGTCTCCGTTTTTCTAGAGAATAGAGTTTTTATAGTGGTTAGTCAACCAATTTATGGAGTATTATGAAGTTTTATTAAATTAATTGACAAAAAATTTAAACGACGCTCATGTACCATGAAATAGAGTTTAATATACATGAATACAAATGCAGAATGTGTTTATAAATTTTAAAACAACACTAAAGATCATATACTTCAGTATATAATGCATTTACCGAAAAATTCGATATTTTCGTAGGGGTTAACCCATAGATTTTGAGAAAAATTCAAAAAAATGAATATTTTATTTTAATGCATAGTTGCATCCATCACTAACATATGATGAAGGTCAAAGAGGTTTGAAACCTTTGTTGTCTCCGTTTTTCTAGAGAATAGCGATTTTATAGTGGTTAGTCAACAAATTTAGGGAGTATTATGAAGTTTTACTAAATTAATTGACGAAAATTTTAAACGATGCCCATGTAAAATAAAAGAGAGTTTAATATATATTAATACAAACATAGAATGTGTTTAGAAATATTAAAACAACAGTAAAGATCATAGGCTTCAGTATATAGAGCATTTACCGAAAAATTCAACAGTAAAGATCATAGGCTTCAGTACATAGAATGTGTTTAGGATGCATAGTTGCATCCTTCACTGACATATGATGAAGGTCAAAGAGGTTTGAAACATTTGTTGTCTCCGTTTTTCTAGAGAATAGCGATTTTATTGTGGTTAGTCAACCAATTTAGGGTGTATTATGAAGTTTTACTAAATTAATTGACAAAAAATTTAAAAGACGCCCATGTACCATGAAATAGAGTTTAATATACATTAATACAAATGCAAAATGTGTTTAGAAATTTTAAAACAACACTAAAGATCATATGCTTCAGTATATAGAGCATTTACCGAAAAATTCAATATTTTTGTAGGGGTTAACCCATAGATTTTGAGAAAAATTAAAAGAATGAAAATTCTCTTTTAATGGATAGTTGCATCCTTCACTAACATATGATGAATGTCAAAGAGGTTTGAAATCTTTGTTGTCTCTGTTTCTACAGAGAATAGCGATTTTATAGTGGTTAGTCAACCAATTTAGGAAGTATTATAAAGTTTTACAAAATTAATAGACGAAAAAATTAAACGACGCCCATTTACCATGAAATAGAGTTTAATATACATTAATACAAATGCAGAATGTGTTTAGTAATTTTAAAACAACACTAAAGATCATATGCTTCAGTATATAGAGCATTTACAGAAAAATTCAATATTTTCGTAGGGGTTAACCAATAGATTTTGAGAAAAATTCAAAAAAATGAAAATTCTATTTTAATTCATAATTGCATCCTTAACTAACATATGATAAAGGTCAAATAGGTTTGGAACCTTTGTTGTCTCTGTTTTTCTAGAGAATAACGATTTTATAGTGGTTAGTCAACAAATTTAGGGAGTATTATGAAGTTTTACTAAATTAATTGACAAAAAATTTAAATGACGCACATGTACCATGAAATATAGTTTACTATACATTAATAAAAATGCAGAATGTGTTTAGAAATTTTAAAACAACTGTAAAGATCATATGCTTCAGTATATAGAGCATTTACCGAAAAATTCCATATTTTCGTAGGAGGTGGTTAACCCATAGATTTTGAGAAAAATTAAAAAAAACAAAAATTCTATTTTAATATTTAGTTGCATCCTTCACTAACATATGATGAAGGTCAAAGAGGTTTGGATCCTTTGTTGTCTCCGTTTTTCTAGAGAATAGCGATTTTATTGTGGTTAGTCAACCAATTTAGGAAGTATTATGTAGTTTTACTAAATTAATTGATAAAAAATTTAAACGACACCCATGTACAATGAAAGAGAGTTTAATATACATTAATACAAATACATAATGTGTTTAGAAATATTAAAACAACAGTAAATATCATAGGTATCAGTATATAGAGCATTTGCTGAAAAATTAAATATTTTGTAGGGGTTAATCCATAGATTTTGAGAAAAATTTTAAAAAATGAAAATTCTATTTTAATGCATAGTTGCATCCTTCATTAACATATGATGAAGGTCAAAGAGGTTTGGAACCTTTGTTGTCTCCGTTTTTCTAGAGAATAGCGATTTTATTGTGGTTAGTCAACCAATTTAGGGAGAATTATGTAGTTTTACTAAATTAATTGACAAAAAATTTAAACGACGCCCATGTACCATGAAATAGAGTTTAATATACATTAATACAAATGCATAATGTGTTTATAAATTTTAAAACAACACTAAAGATCATATACTTCAGTATATAGAACATTTACCGAAAAATTCAATATTTTCGTATGGGTTAACCCATAGATTTTGAGAAAAATTCAAAAAAACAAAAATTATATTTTATTGTATAGTTGCATCCTTCACTAATATATGATGAAGGTCAAAGAGGTTTGGAACCTTTGTTGTTTCCGTTTTTCTAGAGAATAGCGATTTTGTTGTGGTTAGTCAACCAATTTTGGGAGTATTATGTAGTTTTTCTAAATTAAATGACAAAAAATTTAAACGACACACATGTACCATGAAATAGAGTTTAATATACCTTAAGAAAAATGCAGAATGTGTATAGAAATTTTAAAACAACACTAAAGATCATATGATTCAGTATATAGAGCTTTTACCGAAAAATTCAATATTTTCGTAGGGGTTAACCCATAGATTTTGAGAAAAATTAAAAAAAATGAAAATTCTATTTTAATACATAGTTGCATCCTTCACTAACATATGATGAAGGTCAAAGATGTTTAGAACCTTTGTTGTCTCCGTTTTTCTAGAGAATAGCGATTTTATAGTGGTTAGTCAACCAATTTAGGGAGTATTATGAAGTTTTACTAAATTCATTGACAAAATATTTAAACGACGCTCATGTACCATGAAAGAGAGTTTAATATACATTAATACAAATACAGAATGTGTTTATAAATATTAAAACAATAGCAAATATCATAGGCTTCAGTATATAAAGCATTTACCGAAAAATTAAATATTTCCGTAGGGGTTGACCCATAGAATTTGAGAAAAATTCAAAAAAACAAAAATTCTATTTTAATGTATAGTTGCATCATTTACTAACATATGATGAAGGTCAAAGAGGTTTGGAACCTTTGCTGTCTCCGTTTTTTTAGAGAATATCGACTTTGTTGTGGTTAGTCAACCAATTTTGGGAGTATTATGTAGTTTTACTAAATTAATTGACAAAAAAAATTAAACGACACACATGTAATATGAAATAGAGTTTAATATACCTTAATACAAATGCAGAATGTGTTTAGAAATTTTAAAACAACACTAAAGATCATATGCTTCAGTATATAGAGCATTTACCGAAAATTCAATATTTTCGTAGGCGTTAACCCATAGATTTTGAGAAAAATTTAAAAAAATGAAAATTCTATCTTAATGCATAGTTGCATCCTTCACTAACATATGATGAAGGTCAAAGAGGTTTGGAACCTTTGTTGTCTCCGTTTTTCTAGAGAATAGCGATTTTATAGTGGTTAGTCAACCAATTTGGAGAGTATTATGAAGTTTTACTAAATTAATTGACAAAAAATTTAAACGACGCACATGTACCATGAAATAGGGTTTCCTATACATTAATAAAAATTCAGAATGTGTTTAGAAATTTTAAAACAACAGTAAAGGTCATAGGCTTCAGTATATAGATCATTTACCGAAAAATTAAATATTTCCGTAGGGGTTACCCATAGATTTTGAGAAAAATTCAAAAAAAAAAAAAATCTATTTTAATGTATAGTTGCATCCTTCACTTACATATGATGAAGGTTAAAGAGGTTTGGAACCTTTGTTGTCTTCGTTTTTCTAGAGAATAGCGATTTTATAGTGGTTACTCAACCAATTTAGGGAGTATTATGAAGTTTTACTAAATTAATTGACAAAAAATTTAAACGACGCACATGTACTATGAAATAGGGTTTAATATACATTCGTAAAAAAGCAGAATGTGTTAAAATTTTTGAAAACAACAGTAAAGATCATAGGCTTCAGTATATAGATCATTTACCGAAAAATTCAATATTTTCGTAGGGGTGTTAACCCATAGATTTTGAGAAAATTTAAAAAAAAATGAAAATTCTATTTTAATGCATTGTTGCATCATTCACTAACATATGATGAAGGTCAAAGAGGTTTGGAACCTTTGTTGTCTCTGTTTTTCTAGAAAATAGCGATTTTATAGTAGTTAGTCAACCAATTTAGGAAGTATTATGATGTTTTACTAAATTAATTGACAAAACATTTAAACGACTCCCATGTACCATGAAATAGAGTTTAATATACATTAATACAAATGCAGAATGTGTTTATAAATTTTAAAACAACTTTAATGATCATATACTTCAGTATATAGAGCATTTACCGAAAAATTCAATATTTTCGTAGGGTTAACCCATAGATTGTGAGAAAAATTTAAAAAATTGAAAATTCTATGCATAGTTGTATCCTTCACTAACATATGATGAAGAACAAAGAGGTTTGGAACCTTTGTTGTCTCCGTTTTTCTAGAGAATAGCGATTTTATAATGGTTAGTCAACCAATTTAGAGTGTATAATAAAGTTTAACTAAATTAATTGACAAAAAATTTAAACGACGCCCATGTACCATGAAATAGATTTAATATACATTAATACAAATATAGAATGTGCTTCAATATATAGAGCATTTACCAAAAAATTCAATATTTTCGTAGGGTTTAACCCATAGATTTTGAGAAAAATTCATAAAAACGAAAATTCTATTTTAATGCATAGTTGCATCCCTCACTAACATATGATCAAGATAAAAGAGGTTTGGAACCTTTGTTGTCTCCGTTTTTTTAGATAAATAGCGATTTTGTTGTGGTAGTCAACCAATTTAGGGAGTATTATGAAGTTTTACTAAATTAATTGACGAAAAATTTAAACGATGCCCATGTACCATGAAAGAGAGTTTAATATACATTAATTCAAATATAGAATGTGTTTATAAATATTAAAACAACAGTAAAGATCATAGGCTTCAGTATATAGAGCATTTACCGAAAAAATTCAATATTTCGTAAGGGTTAACCGATAGATTTTGAGAAAAATTCAAAAAAAATGAAAATTCTATTTTAATGAATAGTTTCATCATTCACTAACATATGATGAAGGTCAAAGAGGTTTGGAACCTTTTTTGTCTCCGTTATTCTAGAAAATGGCGATTTTATAGTGGTTAGTCAACCAATTTAGGGAGTATTATGAAGTTTTATTAAATTAATTGACAAAAACTTTAAACGACGCACATGTACTATGAAATAGAGTTTAATATACATTAATAAAAATGCAGAATGTGTTTAGAAATTTTAAAACAACAGTAAAGATCATATGCTTCAGTATATAGAGCATTTACCGAAAAAATCAATATTTTCGTAGGGGTTAACCCATAGATTTTGAGAAAAAATAAAAAAAAATGAAAATTCTATTTTAATGAATAGTTTCATTATTCACTAACATATGATGAAGGTCAAAGAGGTTTGGAACCTTTGTTGTCTCCGTTTTTCTAGAGAATAGCAATTTTATAGTGGTTTGTCAACCAATTTAGGGAGTATTATGAAGTTTTACTAAATTAATTGACGAAAAATTTAAACGACGCACATGTACCATGAAATAGAGTTTACTATACATTAATAAAAATGCAGAATGTGTTTAGAAATTTTAAAACAACAGTAAAGATCATATGCTTCAGTATATATAGCATTTACCGAAAAATTCAATATTTTCGTAGGGGTTAACCCATAGATTTTGAGAAAATTCAAAAAAATGAAAATTCTATTTTAATATATAGTTGCATCCTTCAATAACATATGATGAAGGTCAAAGAGGTTTGGAACCTTTGTTGTTTCCGTTTTTTTAGAGAATAGCGATTTTATAGTGGTTAGTCAACCAATTTAGGAAGTATTATGAAGTTTTACTAAATTAATTGACAAAAAATTTAAAAGACGCCCATGTACCATGAAATATAGTTTAATATACATTTATACAAATGCATAATATGTTTAGAAATTTTAAAACAACACTAAAGATCATATGCTTCAGTATATAGAGCATTTACCGAAAAATTCAATATTTTCGTAGGAGTTAACCCATAGATTTTGAGAAAAATTCAAAAATACGAAAATTATATTTTAATATATAGTTGCATCCTTCAGTAACATATGATGAATGTCAAAGAGGTTTGGAACCGTTGTTGTCTCCGACTTGATTTGGATGAATAAAAGAATCAAAGGCAGAGAATCTTCTATGTTATATATAGTTTGTGCATCATTATGTATTAAGATCAACACAAGATGAAGTTGGTTCTTGTGACAACTTTGGTATTAGGAACACGAGAAGAATCATGAAAGTCAATTAACATCAGCTTCTTAACTCATACATGTTTAAGGACATAATCCATTTTTTGTAATAAAACTGAATTAAAGTTGTCCATAGGTACCTGAAATCAAGATATTAAAGTTTGTGAAAAGCCAGACATGTAGGCTCGATACAGAAGCCCATCTATAAATAAAATTTGGTTTTAAAGAAAGCCCAAAGGATCTGTGGCAAAGAAACGACGTCGTACCAACGGTTAATAAAAATGAGGCACCCAAAATTTCAAAAGAATCTTAAAGTTCATAGCAGAAAAAGCTTATTTGAAACCAAATATTTTTTTAATGAATCAATTGTATACGTCCTTTACATAAGTTTCTACAGTCACAATGTTATAAAATTTTAGGATTATTTATGGCTTCAAATCTTTTGATCACATAAATGTAAGAAAAATGAAAACAAAATCAGTTGATCTAAGTTCACCAAATATAAAACTAATCAGATGATATTGTGTATATCTTTTGGTATAATGAAACAATCACAAATATCGATGCAGTCAAAAATCTTATATGATATATATTCGAACTCTAGTTGAGTACATGTATTCAAAGTGTGTAAGTGGGAGGAAAAGAGAGAATGATGCAAAGATTTTTGGTAAGGGAATCTTCAAAGGGAGGAGAGTCTGCATGCAAGTTGAGTCTACATGACTCAATCAATACACTTTATCAGAATCAAATCTTCATCCAACTTAGACCGCTCGATGGAATCTTAAAGTGACTTTATCAGTGCATTAGCTAAATGCGAAATTTATTTTAATGTTTTCAATGTTTATTTATTAGTTGATCTTATTTTCGTTTGCACAATGATCTGATTTGGAAAATCCGAAAAACATAATTGTCAATTTATCGATGCACTAGTCATGCACAACATACATATGCATCAAACACTAGTCGAATGTCTATCGTGTCTAATATTATTAGTTTAAATTCGAGATTTACTAAATTCATGTTAACTACGATGATGATATTCACCGTGACTTTCTGCAAACCAGAACAATTTACTTAAATATATTATTTTGTGGGTGGCACTAGCATAGAGATCTAAAGTGTGACAAAGTTGAACCAAGTTGCTAGATTCTCCTAAAATGGTTTTTATTTTTAAAATTGTATACTCGAATTTCCATAAAAGAAAAACAGGTTGCGCCATATCTTGCTTACCCTCTTTCTTCCCTTGATAGATCTTAACTTTAATTTAGTATATTTAGAATACTGGGAGCATAGAGAAATGGAAATGGTCAAAACCCTATCAATTGTACCGAAAGGTTGCCCATTGGCGATAGATATCTTTAAAATATAAAAGGGAAGATAACATGTAATATTTGAAAAAAGTATATAGATTATTTTGGTGAACATGAAACTATAGCATATGCATTGATAAGTTTTTTTTAAACAGTGTCGAAAAAGTTTTAATGTGCCCTCTATACATATCCGGACATAATTTAGTGTAGATTTCTATAGCTTTCTCTCGGGAAAGAAAGAAAGAAAAAAATAATAAAAATTGAAGGAAGAATTTGCAAATATTAATATTATTTCAACCAAAATTTTCAAAATAGCTTTGTTGTCATCTTTAATACTATTAAACATTTAAATATATATATAATGTAAAATATAATGGAGTATAAGTTAAAGACGTCTACTATTTTTTATCAGTACAATATAACATATAATTTGTATCTTTAACTTGTGTGAAATCCTAACAAAACAGGCTTGAGTGAAGTATGTCCAAAATGATATTTGTAATTATATTAAAGGAGAGGGCTCTAGATGTCAAAAAAGAGAGGATAGGTTTTACTTGATAAGAATGACTTTTTGAAAATCGACCATTAATGTTTAAATTTCATCATTGCTTGACTATAGTTGGCACTGTTGGATATATCAAGTACTATAAGTGTGCAGATACCTTTTGGTTATAAAATATGTGTCTGGTACTATACCTAGTGTTTAAAAACACGCTATGCATTCGTCACATGGTAATATACACATTATATTTAGCGTCTAGCTGTATACACAGATAACTAAAACAAGAGTAGATAGGTAAATATATAAAATATAAATAAAAATTAATATATACAGTAATTTTAGAAAATGAACAGAAGATATATATAATTTAATATATATATATATATAATTTAAATTATAAAAACATGTTTGAATATGTAAATAAGATAAATTTATAAATTTGAAATTATTTTCAAATAACTAACCTAATATCTATAATCATATGCATACATAAAATTAGTAACAGTTAATATAAAATAGTAATAGAATAATAATAATACTAATACTTTAGTTATTGAATATTAACGCCTAAATTTATATGTCATATAAGTTATAATGTATGCCTAAATCTTATATGCGTTTGACTCAGTGGCGGATCCAAGTTAAGACAATGGTGTCACTTGACACCACAAAAATAATATAAATCAGATTTTGTAACCGTATTTTAAAACACAGATTATGCTATTGTAATGTATGGTCATTAGTTATTTGTTGTTAAGCTCATTAGCGACATTTTAGTTTGCCCAGTCTAGAAGCGGAATGTATTGATGACAAACCCCACTAATGTTTTCATGTTTTGTTGATTATCCGGTCAATACCCATAAATGTTGTGTTTGTGGATATTAGAAGAACGTTTGAAAACAATTACGAAAACATTTTCTACCATTTCAGTTCAATACACATGCATTTATTACAATTTATTTTATTACATGTACTTCTATAATTACATGTATTTTAATTTTTGTTATGATGACCTATCTGTGTAGAAGTAGCTCTACAATTTTATTATGAAACATAGTCAAATCTCAAATGTTGTAATATGTTGCTATACTTTTTTTTTTTTTGTTGCTATACTTCTTTTACATGTATCATCTAAATGTTTATTATGATGACCAAATTGTGAATAAATAGCTCTAAGTTGGGGGAAGTTGCAATTCTTGTCAGACTATTTAATGACCAAGTCTCATCTTTGGACTGATCCTCGCTGGTTTTAGACCGAAAACGAAACAAAACAAAACATATACATAACTAACCATGACAGAACAAGATAAAGCATTAGTGGATGTTAGATCAGCGGCCAGGCAGTTCTAATCAGAAACACACGAGAGATCTCTGATCGTTGTCGACAAGCACTTAGCAAACGATATATATGAGACAATGTGAGATTTTGTGTGTTCACCGAATCACGTGGGACCTTAAATAACCATTGTGCCATTTGGTTTATCTTCTTTAAGCTTGATCAGGTTAGGCGGTCGGTGCTATGGTCATTTCTCAACCATTTTTCCACTGAGGTCAAGTGTGCATATGTTAATTATACCACGCTCACAAACTTGACACGATCACGCAATTCATCCCTCGAACCTCACACACGTGACGTAACCAGAAAGCGAATGATTCTGATGATATATGTCGAATCTGTAAACGAAATCAACGGCTGAAAACAAAACGCTGTCGTCACTTGGGTACCCAAGACCGCATCATAGCGAACGACAAAGATCCACATAAAATTCATTTACGCTGTTAAAATTAGCCATTATGAGTTGTCACGAACTTTTTTTAATGTTCAATTCCGTTTGATTGCTTGTTAACAAAAATATATGTTGTAATGTACGATCTAACACATAAATATTTCCTGTGGAATCTTTATATACATATAAGAATATTCTAGTTTTAAACACCACGTTTTAGCGGCAGATGAATTATAAACTGATAGCAACAATCATGTGGCTAACAGGATTATTAGTTATCAAAGGTCAACTAATATCTGAGTCATTTCACAGAAGAAATTTTGTGATAAAATTTAGAAACGTATAGTGGTAAATACTTATATATAAATGTATAATATAAAACTAGTAATTTTACTCTGTACTAAATCGTATAGCTGTCAAAGCGTCATCTGGCAAATATAGGGAGGTTAGTAAATTAATATAAGTTTGACTCGTGGATAAGTAGTACCAAGTACAAAAGGACACGCTATCTTGATATTACCTGTTTACAGTTGAGTTTACTTTTAACTTTTCCAAATCACGTTAGTTAAATGACAAGTTTGTCTTATTACATTAGAAAAATGATGAAGCGCGCAGCTGTGGATAACCCCTATTGGAGAACTCATTGATCGTTCCCACGTCCATGGTTGAAAAACGTATTGAGAGTGGGAAAGTGTCAAGCCGTTATAAGTTACTAGGGTCGGTCCGCCCTACGGGTGAAATATACTTTACTTGTGATTTAAGTTATTATTGTTTGTATAATTTTGTGGTTTGTGTTTTAAGTTTACATTTGCAAGAAATATGTATAAAACACTACAAAAAAAATGAACAATACTTAAGTTCACCTCTATGGTGAATGGTTAAATTCACCGCACTTTTTTCATGACCAATCAAAGTGTCATCTATAAATAATTAAAAAAGACAATAAAAATAAGAAAATATAAATAACTGCAAAAAAACAACACCGACATTAATTAACACCGTCTGCAAAATTCTAAAAACCTAAACTCTAAAACAATAAATACTAAATACAAAACACTAAACCATAAACCCCAATCTTAAAATCTAAACCCTAAACCCAAATTCAAAACCCTAAATCCTAAAATCTAAACCCTAAAGTCTAAAACCAAAACCATAAACCCTAAATCCTAAAATCTAAACCCTAAATCCTAAATCCTAAACTCTAAATCCTAAAATTTAAACCCAAAAATTCAAACCTTAAACCCTAAACTATAAATCCGAAACACAGACCTCTAAACCGTAAACCCAACTGCTAGTTAAAAAGATTGAGGTTTACGGTTTAAAGGTTTGGGTTTAGGGTTTAGGGTTTAGGATTTAGAGTTTAGAGTTTAAGATTTAGAGTTTAGAGTTTAAGATTCAGAGTTTAGGGTTAGAATTTAGAGTTTAGGGTTCAAGATTTAGGGTTTAAATTTTAGGATTTAGGGTTTATATTTAGAGTTTGGGTTTAGAGATTAAGATTTAAGATTTATATTTTAGGATTGGGGTTTATGGTTTAGTGTTTTAGATTTAGGGTTTATAGTTTTAGAGTTTAGGTTTTTAGAATTTAGAATTTCGCAGACGGCGTTAATTAATGTCGGTGTTATTTTTTTTCAACTAAATTAATTTTTTTTATTTTTATTGTTTTTTTAATCATTCCTACATGGCTCTTTGATTAGTTATGAAGAGTGTGGTGAATTTAACGATTCAGTATAAGGGTGAACCTAAGTATTGTTAAAAAAAATCATATTATGTTACATAAATAGTATTAGAAAAACGAATGATATCAATTTGAGACTATTAATAAATGATACAAAAATCATATTATATTTTAACATCAATTGTAATTGATGTTGTTATTAACTTACCTTTGTCTATATTAATCTATGTTAAGCAAGTGAAGATCAATTAAAAGATATGTGTGTAAAAATATGCAGTTTACTCTTAACCAAAAATAATTTTATTTTTTCTATTGTTTCTTTGGTTCTTATTAGAAATCAAAGGTTTGATAAATTAATTAAAAACTTTTATTATTTCATTAATATAATTATTTTTCATTTTAGTGTTTGTTATATTTTATTATAAAAGGAAGTAAAATAAAAATATTTGTCACTATAGTTGAAATTCAATGCAAATTATGAATTATTTTTCATTCTTATGTATTTGTTTTTGAATGCGTTGGTATTTTATACATTTTAAACCTATTGATTTTGATAATGTGAAAATGAATGAAAATATACAATTATATAATTATATAGATTACAGCCTAGGACTGTTATGATCTAGGACTGGTCCACGCTATGCGCAGAATTTAAACATTGTGGTATTTCCTTTTAAACAGAATTGTGAAATCATTGTTTGTTATGAGATTGTTTTTCCTATTGATCTTATTATTTTATTTTATGGGATATTACAAATAAGTTGTGAATTTCACATTGTTATATATTTGAGCTGGAACGTATTTGGTGAATGGGTTCAATAATAAAAGGAAATCAGCTTGATTGTGTACTATAATTTTGTAGGAAGATACGATAGTTTTGAGTATAGACAACCTTGGTTGCCTTATGGTTGAAGGACCATGTAGGATTCGTATAATCGTGTTGAAGAGAGTGTCAGCCGAACCAAGCACAACTTGTTCTCTGCTGCTTCTTCCCGGAGCCCTCCTCCTCCACCCTCTAGTTCAGTTACATCAGTTACATTTTAACTAACACCAGCAAATTAGAAAAAAAAGATTTCCTTAAATCGAGACAAAATATGAATACTTTGTTTTTCATTAGGAAAATTACAATACCTATAGAACATACATAAATGATATAATATACTTTTATATCAGCCTAAAAAATTCTTAGAATCGAGACAAAAAAAATCTAAAATATATTTTGTTTACACTTTGACAGAACACAACTTTCAAAATAATTAAGGGAGCTTCTTTCATTTGATGCATGATGAGTGATACCTACGAATAAGAAGGTTCATCTCTCAGATTCATCAAAGCTAAGTCAATCTCTTCTCTAGATCATCCACTTCAGTAAATTCCAAGCTGCAATAATATTTGAACACCGAAAAGAATGAATTATCTATTCCTGATAAACGTAATAGATCAAAGTAAGTAATTTGAACTGTCATGTCTATTTACATACACTTGCCTCTTTTTATTGACTGTAGTGGGAACGTCATTTTTTTGTAGCCATCCTGCGTTTTAGAGATGAAGATACATACCTGTTGAGAAAGAAGCAGGTAAAATTAGTTTTAAACCATTTGTAATATTTTCTTGACAAATTTTAACTGACTACTTAAGAAAAGCCAACCTGTGAACTGTAATCTCATCGACCACCTATAAGAACAGCAGAATATTGAGGAATTAGTTAGATTGAAGAATTAAAAAAACAAACGAAAGCTGTGTGTGACTGTATCTTGTGACTGAAATTTCAATAATTACCTGATTAGCTAGATCTGTAGTTTTTCCAACTTCTTCTTTGTCAAATGTTTCATCAATTGCCTATGACATCATCTCTATCTATAAACACACAACATACACGACACAACCAATCCTCTCATGATTTTAGAGTATTATGAAGTTAGGAATGAGAGTACACATTCTGTTTGCTGTCCAGCTGTGCATACAACTTTTGTTAATCCTTGATCACTTAGCAGTTTAGCTTGTTTTGTGGGTGACATTAGATGAAAAAATGTGAAGACAGCGCAAGATTGATCAAAAAGATGTTTAAGGACCATCAAAGTAGTAAATGAAGCAACATGTGATCATTACCTTGTTCATTGCAACTGTAGTTGTGCTTGTAAGGTTTAAGACTCCTCCTCCTCCTCCTCTGTTTCTTTTCATCCCACTTTCAAGCTCTGTTACAGACGATACATCCTAAAAGCTAAATTCTATAACTTTAGTCACTTTTATTATCTAGGAATCTCACAGGTTTGATCCCTAACGAAATTAGAGACTTGTTAGATCTTTCCGGTGTTGGCAAATCTTGTGGCTGAATGTATCCCTGAGACAAATCTCTCCAGTAAATGTCTGGAGTCAATTGAAAACCTGAAACATGTTCAGACAATAGCTAATCGGGCCTGATTTCTAAAGCTGGTTTGTTTTCCAGGTGGATTCATGGGCAAACGTATTTGCAGTTCCCTGTAGAAAAGCTATAGCCAATTACGACATTCTATAAATGACAAATCAGTTTATTATGAAGATCCATAATTCAAAGAAATCAAGCTTTTACCTTTTGGATTGTGTTTTTTTTTCATCATCTCTGGGAGTGGTCTTCTATGTGGATTAGAATTGAGAAATCTTTTGTGTATGACGATAATCTTTAAGTGAAGTTGTTCTATAAAGAGAAGAGATAATCTCAAATAGAGATAAGAAGAAGTAATTGTGCTTGTTCTGGGGGAAGAATTAAGGTTATTGTTAATGACGATGAATCAATAAATTCCATAACGTTTTAGAGGAGAATAATTTTGGACGAAGCGACACGAATAAAGTTCAACCCAGGGATTTCTCAAGACGATTCGTCTCACACAACCTTTCAGAAACTCTATTGAAGCTTGACCTAATCTGAACTCGAAGAAAACGAAGAACCTTAGAATTCAAGGGTCGCTATATTCTTGAAGAAGCCAAAGGTAATAATCGGTAAACTTTATCTGCAGAATCTTTCGGGAAGCATGGGGCATTCAACCAAATGAATTGGAATTATTGAATATTTTGGTTTGGTAAAAATTAGACCCAAATAGATTACTAATTTCATTGGATGACATGGCAACTTCATTGGATGAGAATATTTTGGCTGAGGTGGATAGTCCCAAAAGCCTTGAATTTAGTCCCTTTTATATAGTAGGATATAGTCCTTTTGTAACATTTTTTAGCAAAAGAAAAGTTATGTAGTCCTGAATCAAGACTGATTAATCAAGAACTCGTCAGATATTAAAATACTCCAATCTGACGGTTACAATATACAGCACACACAATCATTTTGTATCGGTTACAGCCCTACGGGTCAAATTGAATTGTAGAATTATTTATATTGGTTGAGTTAAACCTAGGTTCTTAAAACCAAATCTAGGCAATTAAACCATTTTCTTATTCGGTAAAACTAGTTATTACCTAGCTTCCCGTGTCCAGTACAGTACTGACTTCAGTTTTAGATTTTTACTGCAAAGATACTGAACATGGGCTCCACAAAATGTGACATCACTCGAAGTAGCATCGATCCCATGGGGCTGGAGAGTTAAGACTCACGCGCCAACGTATGACGGCGCTGAACCGTTAAAACTCATTTTCTTATTTGTCAAGGTACCGTATGAAGTATGAACAATATCATCAAACAGTTAGGTTGAACAACACAAAATAGTAATATGTAGGATACTTTTCTTTGTTTCGACAGAATATATACATAAATAGGGTAGTTATTTACTTATATATGTGTATTAGTGTATATATAAGTATATTGAAAGAAAAAGTTGATATGAAAAAACAAAAAGTATATGTAAATAAGCAGCTATATAATTGATTGGGATAAGTCAAGTCAACTGGACTACAAATTAACAAATATAATGAATTTCATTAATACAAGCAGACTCCATGATTTACGTTTTATTCAATGGTCGCGACGATAATTAACTTAGCGTTTGCAATAAGTTAATTGATGTAACCATCACGCATTACACCAATTTATTACATTCTTTAATTTATATTCCTAATCAACAAGATTCATATTTTCATTCATATGCAATGAAAGCTACCTGTTGCAAATCCGAATGTTTTGCACTGTTAAAATTACAAAGATTCATGTTTACAAATCCATGTAAATCATTTCTCAAACAAACAAAAAAATCCATGTAAATCATTTAAACGATTACATTCAAAGTAGTCTTGCTTTTATAAAAACAACTTCTGTTTGATGTTTTATTTATCAAACAGATCAACGAACAAGAAGACTCTGTAATCATCTTTATCTTGTGGCTGAACGTTCTTGTCTTTTCTATTCCTTTCAAAAAAAATTGGAATAAGGTCGACAAGCACTTTCAAGTTTTCAATTATAAGATATTCATCCAGAAGATATTCACAATCAACGTCGATCGAGTCTGTTGGAATCAAGCTCGGCAAATTTAATTATCTAGCCAAGTAATCGGGAATTACATATATTTTGTTCCATTGACGTATTTTACTCTATGTACACTCTTACATATTTTCTCCGTTTCTTTACATATGATGTTTTAAATGATATATATTTTTGTTTCAGTTTGTATGATATTTGAAACTTAAAGTAATTGATTAAAATATTAAAAGTTATTCTATATTTTTTTTTGCTTATTTATTTAGAATAGCAATAATTAATTATTTTTGTTACTTCTAAAAAGTTTAGGCTTCAGTGTATAGAGCGTTTAATGTAAAACTCAAAATTTTCATAGGGTTAACATATAGATTTTGAAAAAAAATCAAAAATATAACAATATTGTTTTAATACATAGTTGTCTCTTTTACTAGTATAAAGTGATGGTCAAAGAGGTTTGAAACCTTTGTTATCTACATTTCTCTAGAAAATATCAATTTTATAATGGTTAGTCCACTAATTAAGGGAATATATGAAATTTTACTAAATTAATTATTAAAAAAATTGAACGATGCTCATGTACCATGAAAGAGGGTTTAGCATACATTAATACAAATCTAGAATGTAGTTAAATTTTTTAAAACAACACTAAAGATTATAAGGTTCACTATATAAAGCATTTACCAAAATTCAATATTTTGGTAGAGACACATAGATTTTGAGAAATTTTTTAAAAAATATGACAATATTGTTTTAATGCATAGTTGCATCCTGCAGTAATATATGATGATATTGAAAGAGGTTTACAGCCTTTGTTGTCTCCGTTTTAAAAGAAAATAGCAATTTTGTAGTGGTTATTCCACTGATTTAGATAGTATTATGTAGTTTAACTAATCAACTGATAAAAATTAGAACTATTCCCATATACAATAAAACAGACTTTAATATACATTCATACAAATTTAGAATGTCGTTATAAAATTTAGAACAACAATAAAAAGTATAAGTTTCAATATATAGAGCGTTTAACGTAAAACTCAATATTTTTGTAGGGGTTAACACATAGATTTTGAGAAAAATTCAAAAAATAAACAATATTACTTTAATGCAAAGTTGCCTCATGTACTAATATATTATGATGTCAAAGAGGTTTGGAACCTTTGTTGTTTCCATTTCTCTAGGGAATAACGATTTTATAATGGTTAATCCAGTAGTTTAGGGAGTATATGAAATTTTACTAAATTTTTTTATAAAAAAAAATTAAACGATGATCATGTACCATAAAAGAGAGTTTAACATACATTAATAAAAATTTAGAATGTGATTAGAAATTTTAAAACAACACTAAAGATTATAGGTTTCAATATATAAATCATTTACCAAAATTCAATATTTTTTGTAGATGTTAACACATAGATTTTGAGAAAATTTCAGACAAATATGAAAATATTGTTTTAATGCATACTTGCATCATGCACTAACATATGATGATATTAAAAGAGGTTTGGAGACTTTGCTTTCTCTATTTTTCAAGAAAAAGTGATTTTATAGTAGTTATTCCACCAATTTAGAGAGTATTATGAAGTTTTATTAAATTAATTAATAAAACATTATAACGATTATCATATACCATAAAAGAGAGTTTAACATACTTTAATACAAATTTATAATGTCGTTACAAAATTTAGAACAACAATAAAAAATATAAGTTTCAGTATATAGAGCGTTTAACGTAAAACTCAATATTTTCGTAGGGGTTAACACACAGATTTTGAGAAAAAAATTCAAAAATATGACAATATGTTTTTAATGCATATTTGCATCCTGCACTAACATATGATAATGTTGAAAGAGGTTTGGAGTCTTTGTTGTCTATGTTTTTCAAGAAAATAGCAATTTTATAGTGGTTATTCTACCGATTTATGGAGTATTATAAAGTTATACTAAATTAATTGATGAAAAATTATAATGATTCTCATATACCATAAAGAGAGTTTAACATACATTAATACAAATGCAGAATGTGGTTAAAAAATTTTAAAACAACGCCAAAAAGCTTAGACTTCAGTATATGGAGCGTTTAATGTAAAATTCAATACTTTCGTAGAAGTTAATACATAAATTTTGAGAAAAAAAACAAAAAAATATAGCAATATTGCTTTAATGCATAATTGCCTCATGTACTAATATATGGTGATGGTCGAAGAGGTTGGAACCTTTGTTGTCTCTATTTTTCTATAGAATATCGATTTTTATAATGGTTAGTCCACTAATTTAGAGACACTACAAGAAAACAAAAGTTTTACGAGGGCAGTTTTCCTCGTTACTTCGTCGTAAAAGCAGTGTTACGACGAATTAGCGAGGAAACCCGTTTCGTCGTTATCCGTTTGTCGTAACGCATATATCCTCGCTAATTCGTCGTAAGTTAGCGAGGAAATAATTTCGTCGTAAAAGCGAAGGAGGATATTTCGTCGTAAAGACCACGTAAAGATTCCACGTAAGGACGTCGCTAAGTTTCCTCGTAAATACCACGAAAAACTTTCCTCGTAAAACCCACGTAAATAAATACTCGTAAAATTAACGTAAATACCTTGACAGCTTTCCACGTAAAGAAAACGTAAAAACCTTGATAGATTTCCACGTTATGTCCTTATAAATGTTTCCTCGTAAAAACCACGTTAAGCTTCCACGTAAAGAAGCCGCAAAATTAGCTACGAATTTACTTCGTTTCATTATTTTATAGAAATATAAAAAATTATAATTATAAATATAATTTAAATTATTTAAATTATTAATAAAATTAAAATTCTAAAAAAATCAAAACCAAAATATTTTATATATAAATAAGTTTTGAATTCATAATACAAGAACCGAAATTAAAAAGAACTAAGGGTGGTCGTTAATTAATCGCCTCGTAGAATTCATCACTCCTCGCCTGAACATCCGCCTCGGCATGTGAGTCGTCGGTCGGTGACTGGCCTGGGATAGGATTTTATTGTCGCATGGTCCTCAACAAAGTCGCCCATTCCGGATTTGTGGCCGCTACAACGTCCAAGAAGCCCTCGAGTCCACCCATACGAGATCGCAGCTGAGTAGACTCTCTACGCAGCTGAGTAGACTCTCTACGCAGCTCTTCGGACTCCCTACGCAGCTGAGAGACTTCATCATCCCGTCGCTGAACATAAGACGATGTCGCTCTCGGAACATCGTTGACGGAACCAATCCCCAACGTCCGTCCCTTTTTTTTAGGGACAACCTTAAAAACAAAAAATAAATTTTGTTAGTAAAAATTTAAAGTTAAATTAAATGAATATTTAAAAAAATTAAAATTTTAGAAAATTTACCTCCTCGTAAAGCTTATCCACTTCAGGTGTGGATAAGGTGACGGGTAATCCATCGGTGGACTGTTGGGTCAGCTGGGTCTGGCGTTCTTCAACCCGAGCAGCCAAATCGTTGTAGATTTGCTCGGACTTGCCATCTATAAATCGGCCCGCCTTGTTCTTGTGGGTCCTCTCGTAAAGTTGCATAAGAGACGGGAATTCTCCCGTCTCTTTGGCCTAAAAAAACATTTAAGAAAGTTGTTAATTAGAATATATATAAAAATATACTAAAAATTTAATATAATTAAATTTTTAATTACCATTTCCAAACGGACACCGGCGTGGGGTTTTTGGCCCGTAGTGTGAAGCATCGGCCCGTTCCCGTGCTCATCGACTGTGTTACGGGAGTTAGAGCAAGACTGGGCGATTCTAATGGAATCAGGAAGACGCCAATATCAGATGAGGCCATCCCAGACATCCGTGGTGAGCTCAGCGGGTTTGCCACGCTCATACCCCTTCACGATCCAGTCACCCTTCCAGTTGGAGACCGTGTCCAACAAGCGAACTTTCGCCTTCGCTTCAAACTTCTTCCTCACCCTCTCAGTGATCCCGAAGGCCCAATTATATTTTTGCTGTTGGAAAAAATAATTTATAATTAGTTTTTCTGAAAAAAATATATATATAAATAATAAAAAAAATTCTCTCGTAATATTTCGTCGTAAAGCACTCGCGAAATTTACGTGGCTTTTACGAGGAAAAACTATTTCCTCGTAAAAGCCACGTCAATTTACATCGTCTTTACGACGAATATTTTTTGTCGTTAACTTACGACGAAATAACGATGCTTTTCTTTCTCAACGTACTTTCCTCGCAAAATCAACGTTTTTTTACGAGGATTATTTTTCCTCGTTAAACTTTCTCGTTAAAGTTACGTTTTCTTGTAGTGAGAGTATATGAAATTAAACTAAATTAATTTATAAAAAAATTGAACGACACTCATGTACCATGAAAGAGAGTTTAACATACATTAATAAAAATTTAGAATTTGGTTAGAAATTTAAAACAATACTAATGATTATAAGGTTCATTTACCAAAATTCAATATTTTTGTTGAGGTTAACACATATGTTTTGAGAAAATTTCAAAAAATATGACAATATTGTTTTAATGCATAATTGCATCATGCACTAACATATGATGATGTTGAAAGAGGTTTAGAGCCTTTGTTATCTCCATTTTTCAAGAAAATAACGATTTTATAGTGGTTATTATACCGATTTGGGAGTATTATAAAGTTTTACTACATTAATTGATAAAAATTATAACGACACCCCTATACCATGAAATAGAGTTTAACATACATTAATACATATATAATATGTGGTTAAAAATTTATTATAATAGGGTGCTTTTTGTAAAAAAAAAAATACCTTTCTTAATTTTTATGTTTATACTAAAACCTTCTAATAAAGGGTTAAATAATCAAATTATTACTTACGAAACTTTGCATATGAATAGGCATTTTCAAAACAACTAGGAAAATATTAGATTTTCGCTATATATGTGTGTGTGTGTGTGTGTGTGAAAGATGAGATTTATGATAAAAATTCAGAAAACTTAATTGATTGTATTTTATGTATGGAAAGATTTTTAATATACATATATATAGAACAATGAACACATTCTTGATGATGACAACAACAAAAAAAAAAGAACACATTCTTGACATAGAGAGGGACAATAAAATAACACACAACTACACAATATATATACTATTAACAATCCTGTAAATTAAATATACTAAAGGAAATCATACATATACAAAGAAGATTACATTTTTTTTTTTACAAAATGGTAACAGTTTTGTGAGCTCTGATTATCTATATAAAGACCAAAGCCATCTGCTGATCTTTAAGCCCCACAAACCAAAATACACTCTCCTTTAGTCTCTCTCCCCTCCCTCTTCATCTAATTTCCTTTGATCAGCCATGGCTACCGAACTCGAAAGCTCCTTAGTCTTTGCCCTTCTGTCCAAATGCACCGTTCCAAGCCAAACTAATCTCGCCTTCTCTCTCCTTGCCATAGTATTCGTATGGCTCGCCATCTCTTTGTTCTTCTGGACCTATCCCGGTGGACCTGCATGGGGAAAGTTCCTCTCACGCCGGTTAGCTAACAAAACCGGTACGGTTATCCCCGGTCCAAGAGGGTTCCCTTTCGTGGGAAGCATGTCTCTCATGTCCAGCACTCTAGCTCACCGCCGTATCGCAGACGTTGCGGAGAGATTCGGAGCCAAACGGCTCTTAGCTTTCAGCTTAGGGGAGACACGCGTGATCGTCACGTGCAATCCCGACGTTGCTAAAGAGATTCTCAATAGCCCTGTTTTTGCTGACCGGCCGGTTAAGGAATCAGCTTACTCTCTGATGTTCAACCGGGCGATTGGTTTTGCACCACACGGTGTTTACTGGCGAACTCTGCGGCGTATCGCTTCGAACCATCTCTTTAGTCCGAAACAAATCAAACGTGCTGAAACACAGAGGCGAGTGATCGCTAGCCAGATGGTGGGACTTCTTGAGAAACAGAGCACTAACGGCGTCTGTTTTGTTCGTGAGTTGCTCAAAACGGCGTCGCTTAACAACATGATGTGCTCTGTTTTCGGACAAGAGTACGAGCTTGATCAAGACCATAGTGAGTTACGTGAGTTGGTCGAAGAAGGCTATGATTTGCTCGGAACATTGAATTGGACCGATCACCTTCCTTGGTTGTCGGAATTTGATCCACAGAGAATCCGGACTAGATGTTCCGCACTCGTACCAAAGGTAAACCGGTTTGTATCCCGGATTGTATCCGAGCATCGTAATCAAACCGGTGACTCGCCTCGTGATTTCGTGGACGTCCTGCTCTCCCTGCATGGCTCTGATCATTTATCCGACCCGGACATCATCGCCGTTCTTTGGGTAATTAAATTTTATATAAAGTCCGATATAACATGAAATTTATAGACGGAATGTGACATGTGCTAGGATAAATAAAGCATTAAAGTATGTATTAACAGATCGCATTTATTCTGGTTATATTATTGTCACAGGAGATGATATTCAGAGGAACGGACACTGTAGCGGTTTTAATCGAGTGGATCCTAGCTAGGATAGTGCTTCATCCAGATATTCAATCGACGGTTCAGAGTGAACTTGATTTGGTGGTCGGAAAATCAAGAGCTGTAGATGAGTCTGACTTGGCTTCACTTCCATATCTGACGGCTGTGGTTAAAGAAGTCCTGAGAATGCATCCACCAGGCCCACTTCTTTCATGGGCCCGTTTGGCCATAACAGATACGATCGTTGATGGTCGTTTTATTCCGGCAGGGACCACAGCAATGGTGAACATGTGGGCAATAGCGCATGATCCACACGTGTGGGTCGATCCTTTGGAGTTCAGACCCGAAAGATTTGTGACGAAAGAAGGTGAGGTGGAGTTCTCGGTTCTTGGGTCGGATTTAAGACTAGCGCCTTTCGGGTCTGGTCGTAGGACCTGTCCTGGGAAGAATCTTGGATTGACAACCGTTACGTTCTGGACCGCAACGCTGTTACACGAATTTGAATGGGGAGTGTCAGATGGTAACGGCGTTGACTTATCTGAGAAACTAAGGCTTTCATGTGAGATGGCTAATCCTCTTGCTGCTAAACTGCGCCGTAGACGTACTTAAGGTTTTAATATTTTCATGCGTAAGGTGATTTTGTGCGTGTGTTGTGATTTGTGAGGCTGCTGAAAGGTGAATGATGTGTCTCTACTATTGTAAATACAATGAAAAATAATTTATAGTTCTATTCTAAATTTATATACGTACACTAGTACACAGCAGTTTATTTTAGTAATTAGTATAATCCTATAGTATAAGAAAAACATTCACCATAAACCACTTAGGGTTTATAATACTAGAATGTGTTCCTAACCCATTCTTTAGCTGAGCGGATTATGTGTAACCCGCAGGTGTCTGACCCTAAAAAACTCTCCTAATCTACCAAACAACTCACACATTTATTTTTTAACCGAATTTTGGAATAAATTCGATTATAATTCAAGATTGCAATCTAAAATAAAATTATCAAATCTATTTCGTTGTTAAGGTGAATATTAACTAAAGAATAACATTCTTGGAATCGTTTACCCATTTTGACAACACATGTAATCCACGCTTCAATTTTTAAAGATAACAAAACTATATTTCTTGACAGCAAATATTAACTAAAGAATAACATTCTCATATTTTTTTGTTCGATACCCAGTACTATCCATGAAAACAACAGCAACACAAGAACAAGTAAGCAAATTATATAAATATTAATTGATCTACATTATGAAATCGAATATGTTCAAATGGAAATGATAAATAAAAAAACATTCGTCACTCCTTATATCCTTAAAATGCCAAAAAAAATTAACAGACAATATAAAGGCTGATACATGTGGAATAAATTATTACTTAAAATTGCAATCTAATATAAAATTATCAAATCTATTTCGTGATTATGGTGAACTATCTTTCAGAGTATACACAATCTTGGAATTGTTAACCCTTTTTTTAATAACACATGTAATATATACCCGCTACGATTTTTAAAGGTAAAATAAAACTATATTTCTTGACAGCAAATATTAACCAAAGAATAATATTCTCATACTTTTTAGGGATTTTTTATTCGAATACCCAGTACTATCCATGAAAACAACATCAGCACAAGAACAAGTAAACGAATTATATAAATAATATTTTACATTATGAAATCGAATAAGTTCAATGGAAACGATAAATAAATAAAAACATCAAGATTCGTCAAACTTTGTATCTTTAAAGTGCCAAAGAAATCATCAGACAATATAAAGGCTAATACATCATACATGTGGAAATTTTTTGCTAGAAATACAGAATGTGTTGTTTTCATATATTCGGTAACCATAAATATATAGTAAGTTAATTTTCTTGTATATTACACAAATATAGTAAGTTAATTTTCTTTTTCGCGTATATTACACAAATATAGTAAGATCGTTTTCATATGTATTACATTCATTCCTTCTTCCTTAACAAAGTTGTAAATGTGTCATGCGTTCTCTTTCTTTAGTGTTTTTATACATATGTGTGTATACAACATAATACGAATTACTACCACTCAATGCTTGTTAGTATGCCACGCCCATTTTCATTAGATAGCCATTCTTTTTTTTTTTTTGTAACACAATCATTCGTGTTGTCTAGTTGATTGTTTATATAGTTAATAATAGTAACACAGCCCATGCTATTGAGATATAACAAGGGCCTAATTGCAACGGCTCAGTCACATAAAGACAAATCAAACACCATTCATGGGCCAAAGAAAATGCCATTATTACACACACAAAACCTATATAATATTAATAATACAACCTTATGAAACACTGCGATGGATCTTTCTCTCACGTCTCAACATAATTGTTCTTAAGTTGTCTGCTTGTTGTTGTAGAATCTGAGAAAGAAAGCAACGCCGAGAATCAAGAGAGGAACGAAGTATACAAGCATCTTGTTTCCAGATTCGTCTTTTGTGGTTTCAGCAGTAGATTCTTTCTCCCACGGTGGAATATACTTCGCCGTCACCGGGACAGTTGACTTGTCAACGTCACCGATATAATATTTCTTCATCGTCTCTTTCGCTTCATTGCTATGGTTCACATCGTCAAAATCAGTCGACGCGTCCTTTCCTTTATTTTCCAAATAAGTCACAAAAATATTAAAAATCCGAATGAAAGTAAAAAACCCGGACCGGATTAAACCAATGGCTACTTTTACGTACCAGTGACGGCGAGGAGAACATTGTCACCGCCGGGATGTTCGTCTATGAAACTGCTGACGTCATAAACCTGTGGATTCACTTGTTTTATAAATATGCATGATAGATGACTAAAAATATAAATATGGTAGATGACTAAAAATAGAGGATTTGGAGAATTTAGTTTTGGTTTAGACCTTTCCATGGATGAGAATCCAACAATCATTCTTGCATTTATGTTTAGCCACATCATGAAACGAGATAAGCTTGGCCATTGATTACTTTCTGATGCTCTTGCCGGCGAGTAATAAACCTGAAAACAGAGGACCTTTATATAAAGTTTAATTGGACTGAAACAAAATCAAGAAAGCAAGATGGTAAAGGGAAACTTCTACGAGCACGAACCAATATACAACAGAGCGCAACTTCTTAGACCTCACGCCTTCTGTTTATATTGTAAGTTGTGAAGTTCTTGAATATTGTTATTTCTTGATTTTTCTAATAAAATTACAGTCTTGTTTTTGTTTCGGAACTGTAAGAGAAGAGGGTAAATAAATAGTTTATTATCAGCTCTTGAAGATGGACGAGGAACGAAGCAACTTATATTTTAACCCTTCTTCAATACCTTACCTATAAGGCTATAACGTATTTATTTACAGCTAGAGCTAGTTTAAGGAGTTGAAAGAAAGGGCACCTACCATGGTGAAACGTGAAGAATATGCTCAAAGTGGTCAGCCACCTCAGGTAGGTGGGTGAAGTTCTTCACGTTTTATTTTTCTCAAAACAATTGAAGCATCATTGTTTATTTTGTTTAAACTTATGAGACTTTTCTCATCAGGCCCAATAACGCAAGAAAGATTTTCAAATTAGAAATCTCTTTTATCATTGACGCATCATTGGGTGGATTTTATCCTTAGAAAGAAAAGTTGTTTGATCAAAAAATAAAAAAGTTGGTAATTGATAATAATATGTGCCTATCCGACAGTTATCATATGATAAACGATTTCATAATTATTGTTTGGCAAAAGAACGATACAAAGTTATATAATAATATACTCCGTTTCAATAAACGGATCAAAGCCTCAATATGAGTGAGAAGGTTATAAAAAGCTTAGAGAGAATAATCATAAACCACTAACCCCACTCATTTTGTTCTTATTCTTTTTTCTCATTTTTTAAAATAAAACTGAATATATTGCAATAAAACCCCAAAACCCTTAACGTTTTTTTTTTAGGTTTTCATTTCCTTTTCAGAAATAAATTTTATTTTCACAGTTGGTGTATCCGCCGTCATTATTACCGTAATCCTTCACGTCGAAACCATTGCCAGAGGCAGGTTTACGGGAGATTCTAAGATGAACACCGGGATCGTGATGAGTAGCCATCGAGTTGTAAACAAGAGAGTTGTTTATCATCTGAACGTTACTGTTCATAAATGCTTTCATCGGGAGATTATTATTATTGGCATTATTATTAGGGTTCTTTGTAGTTTTCTTTTTCCCTTCTCCTTCATCACTGCTGCTGCTGCTACTACTGCTTTGAAGTCGCCGTCCCTTCTCTCCAGTGCCGTGGAAACCCCTAGAGGAATGTGGTCCTGCTCCTCCGGTTTTGTTGCTTGAAGGAGATCGTAGGATCTCCATTACAGCACCTTTGTTTTGCCCCGCAATGGTGATGGCTCGTGTGCCCATTATGTTTTCGGAATCAGACAAAGGTTGCTTATGATGAGTCTTATTGGTGTTGTTGCCTTGATGGTTATGATTATGGTTATGGCTCTGATTATGATGGTTTGGTTCTTGGAGTTGGCTTGTTTTCTCGGATGTGAGAATGTTTTTCTGAGTGGTTTGGCGTTCGGAATGTAACTGAGGAGGTGGGAGAGAGTATGGAGAGAGTGGTCTCGGTGATGGTACCTTTCGAAAACTCTCTTGTTCAGATTTTGTTGACCTAGTCGAATGAGCTGGACTCGGTGGTGAAGTTGGTTTTCGCGGTGGAAAGGCTTCTTGAACCTCCTTGGGAGATGGTGGCGGTGTGTACGACGACCGAGGAGGTGGCGGTGACGGAGACTTAACTTTTGGTGGGGTCGGTGGTGACATGTGGCGGCTCGGCGGTGAATGATACGGGAACCGCTCCTGAGTAGGTGGAGGTGGAGGAGTTTGCTGACGTGGTGGGGAAGGAGGCTGACGTGGAGGCGAAGGAGGTCGTTGCTGACGTGGAGGCGAAGGAGGTTGTTGCTGACGTGGAGGTGACGGCTGTTTCGCCGGTTGTCTGACTACAACCTGACGGCTAGGGGTTTGTCGAGGTTGAGGTGGAGGAGGAGGGGGTGGGTCGCTTGAGCCTTGTGATGTGGGCCTAGCGATGCTAGCGAGACGGAACCATGGACGAACGTTTGACATTTTACAATTTTCAGTATGAAATGAAAGATGTTATTAGTGTGAAATCACAATGTTACAATTATGATATGAAACTAAACGTATATATAGACGAGTGTGTTGAATAAAAGCTAAGTACCAGAAACGTGAAAGAAAAAAAGTAACTGGAGAAGAAAGGTATCGGATTCATGCAATAAGATTTCCAGCTTGCAAAAACCACATTTTACGACTGGTATCAATCGTTAAGTGTCATTTCCAAGCTTCTCTCCTGTAATTTAATTTTCACCGTTAATGGATTAATTTAGATTCCACAATTTGGTTAAATTAGTTTCATTTCAAAAGATTGATGGTGGTGCCAGTTTGAGTTGCAAATTATTCCCTTTCCATTTATATTTTAATAATCCTTGAATAAAGAGATTAATGTTTCTCCACTGGTTTGAGTCACAAAATATTCCCATATTCTCCTCTGTTTTCGATTTGACGACTAATAAAATTAAATTATATATAACAAACCTTATACTTATTTATACGAACGGTTGATATTATTTCATTTAGGTTGATTTTTTGAGGAGCTTAGCTTTTATTCAAGGATTATTAAAATATAAATGGAAAGGGAAGCTTCAGAAACCAAACATCGAATACTGATGAGCGGTAGAAAGTATTTCTGTGCTAAGCATCTTCTTCAGCTTTTCTTTTAATTTTCATAAATTTTAAATTTGTGAAATGTGTTGGTCACTACTCTGAGCCTGAGCCACTAATTCTTTCATTTAAGAAAGCATATACAATGATTCAAAATGTATTATAGGCTGTTCTTGGCATAGAAGTACCCATTTGAAGTATAGCATCACAAATTTCAGTTATTTTGCATTTTACTAAGTCATTATATATGATTAAATAAGAAAAACATGAAAAATTATTGCAAAGATGAATAATAATCCATGTTGTGAAGATGAAATTTTGATGGCCCCGTAAAGAAGAAAATACAAACATGATCTACCTCAACGTCTAACTTAGGTTGATGTATATTGAACCTTAGATATGCTTTTGGGACCATCAAAGGATAAGACAAAATACACTGACAGCTATAGAGCCATACTCATTGTCCTCTCTTATTTTTCTTGAAAAAAGGCAACTCATTGTCCTCTTGTGTTTTCAAATGTTTAAAAGGTAGGTTTGCTTAAAGATGTAGACATGATTAACGATGCTGGTTCTATCGACTCAGAAGGAACCTGGAGGTGAAGGTATCATAAACACGAAACGAAGTTTGGCAAACAACACAATTACTGAATCAACAACAACATCATCAAATGTCTTTTGACAATTGGACAGTAGGAGAAACATTATTGGAACGTCGGAACACTCTTGGGACGTCTAAATACTGTTGGGCCTTTCATAATAGGTCTCAGAACATCGTTCAAATGATGCCAAAAAACCCACTTAGACCTTTTAACTTTCTTATTCATTGATGCAACATGTAACATATATATAAGTTTTAGACATTTTATAATATAAATATATTAATTTAATGTTTTGAAACTTGATTTGTCATAACATAAACATCGTTAGTAGTATTGGATGTGTGATCACTAGATCATCATGTGTTTTTTCTGCTTTTTGCTTGTACAAACTTTGTATTCATGTTTATAATTTCTAAAGACTATTAGTAGTTTCACCTTTACAAGTAGTTTTATGGCAAATTAGTTATAATCACATTGCTATTGGTTAACAATTGGTTAAATGAAACAACATTCAAAAGTATGTTTGAAATTTAATTAGCGAATTTATTTCATATTTTTAGAATTAGTAAAAGACATATCTTAACCGACTTTTTCATTCATGAACTTTTAATTTTTTCTGTTCTTATTAAGTCATGAATGTACATAATTTTTAGTCTCTTCGCGATTAGAATCAATCCATATTCTATATTTGTATAATATACATATTTGATATGATTTTAATTAAGTGATTCATGAATGTATACAGAATATCAAAACTTAAACTAACAGAAAAATTTTGTTTTTTCTTTTTTTCTTCTTGTAACCAAATCTTACTAGTAGTCATCCCTAATGCAAAGTAACTTGTTGAACATGTCAAAATAAGTTAAAAGTAAATATTCTTTCATTTTTAATATATAAATATTTATTGTCTTCCTTTACGGCTTTCTCCGAGTGTTCTTAATATTTTCTCTGAACATCGGTCAAAATAATTAGTCTCTTATTTTCTAATTTCTATCACGATTCTCAGAACATGCATTTGTTTTTTATATTGTATAAGTATGTTTCATTTTTAGCAGTATATATACGATCTTCCAGCTGAGTGAGCTTTGGAAAGGAGAGTAATTCATATTTCTATCTTTTGAAAAAAAAGTATTTCAATGAGACTGATTTTATGGTATTTGTTTCTTTGGCTGATTATGGTGGGAATTGTTCTGTTCTTGGCTAGGATTGTATTATTCAAAACTGGTTTGATTTACATGGTGAAGAAATGGTGGAAGACAGTGGTCGATGTGTTCCATGTTTACCAGTCCTATAAGGTTCCAGAATTCAACAACAACTTGCAAGAAAATCATCTCTACATGAAAGTGTACGCATATCTCAATTCGTTGAGCTCCATGAGGATTCAGATTTCACCAACCTCTTCACGGGAAAAAAATCAAACGAGATCATCCTCCGCTTATATCAGAACCAGATCGTTGGAGACGAGTTTCTTGCAGTGCCGGTCCGGACTAATGTGGTGTCTAAAACATACTAAAAAAATAATGATCCTAATTATAACTAAGATTTTTTATATAGTTAAAATACTTAAGAAATACTATTAAAATTATATTATTTTCAAATAAATAAAATAAAAAACATCAAAATATTATTTTTGAAGAAAAATATTCTAGCTTTTCCTAGAAAATAATTTCCTCATTTCACATAATCAAGTTTTTAGTTATATCTATATCATCTATCCTAGATTATATTTGATAAATTCTATGAGAATTTTATTTCTACATAAGCAACTAAAATTAGAATTGGCGATAAAAAAATATTTTGTGTTTAGACAACAATTATTTATTATTTTCAGCATGTCAGCCATTTTTGTAATTGCATTTGTCAATATTTCTAATTATAATCCTATTTTCAGTATTTTTTTTTATAAATCCTAAAGTTATCATCTATTTAGTAGAAAAACTTATGATACAATCATGTATATATCAATTTCACCTAGTTTATTTTTTTTAATTTCAAAAGTTTATAAAACAAGATAAGAACTTACCAAAAAAGAGATAAAAATACTTAATTAGAAGATACAACTATTCTGACAAAGAAGATTAATCACAATAAAATGTGTAATATGAGAAACTAATAATTAATTTTTTTAAAAAGAAAGATTGTTATGGTTGATGGATTAGAGTTAATTTTGGTAAGATTGTTACTCATTTTTTTGTTTTTTTTTTAACAATTATGGAGTGTAAAAAAATAGAAATGAGATTTTTTTTTGTAAAACTTTGTGTAAAAAAGTAGAAAGAAACAAAAAATGAAAGGGGCTGATAAATGCTGTTACCAAAATCCTCCTTGAAATAGAATCATATTTATAAGTAGAAAAGAAAAAAATGTTATACAAAAAATAAGTTATATGACCTTCGAACCCATTTCCTTGAGGTAAAGAGGTAGAGTACGCAAACCATCAGACTAAACCAGACTAACTTGAATATACGGCGCCCTTTATATTAGTATGTTCTCTGGCGCCCAAAGCCCATGCTTTACGGGCTTTAGCCCAGGGCCGGGTTCTTGGTGCAAGAGTTTGTTGGTACAACAAAGAGAACGAAGACGGAACAAGGAGTTTCGTTTTCAAGATTCGAAAAGCCGATAAATGGAGAATTCTCGGTCCTTATCTGCAGCATATACACAAGAGTGACTGAAGAGCTTGAACAGAGGAACACAGAGCTGAAGCTGTTCATGAACGTCGACGATGACATGAAGAGGAAGAAAAACGGACGGACCCGGTGGAGATCGATTCCGTTCAACCACCCTAGTACGTTTGACAATATCGCCATGGGAACGGACCTGAAGAGCAAGGTCAAATCTGACCTCGAGTCGTTCCTCAAGGGAAAACAATACTACAGTCGTCTTGGCCGCGTCTGGAAACAGAGCTACCTCTTGTACGGACCTCCCGGCACCGGAAAATCAAGCTTCGTCGCGGCGATGGCGAAGTTTCTCGACTACAAGTTCGCCGACTCGTGCGTTGAAGCATCTCATCAGTGCTCTGCAGATTGACGGAGATCGGAGAGGAGCTAGACGGCGTTTGATTCTCGAAAGCGGCTCGAGAAGATCGACGGCGGAAGATGGGGGAGATGTGAGCGGTCCTCTTTGCGGAGGAGGAGGAAGCTGAGGAAGCTGTATGGGTTGTTGAGAATAAAAAGTAGTAGGAAGTCTGAGTCGTTGGATGTGGCTCGAGAGAACAGAGACTGGTAGTGATTAAATTTTTAATAGTCAACAGCCACGTGGATTAATTGTATTGGCTATGAGAGTAGAGAATGTCACTGTTCTTTTTCTTATGTACAGTGTTATGTTTTTTTGTTTTTTTTGCTGTAATGAAAATAGATCCCAAATTATTTTTATTAACAAGTTTCTAAGTTATGGGTCAGTTGCAACAAAAGCCCAATTAAAAATTTAATGAAATTTTTATAAACGTGTGTGGACTAAAATAAATGAGACCTGAGCTAGAAGCCCAGGTTATGACAGATACAAATACAGGAGGTAACAACAACACTTGACTTCTAACTGTTTAAATTACTGTTAATGATATTTTTTTCTATAATTGTTTGACATTTTGTCTGTTTGTGTGTTTTAACAGCCGGTCTCCTATTCAAAGAGCAAGAGGTTGAAGACGTTGTTCTGCGATGAGTCTCTCAGTGGTTGCTGTGTTGTTCTATGTTAGTCTGTAACTAGAACTAAGTGTGTTTGAACGAGTTTTCACCAGTTGATAATGCTACTTGCCTTGCTGCTATATGTGCTTGAAGTTTTAGTAGCTTATAATGACAATAAATGACAAAAGATTGGATTCTCTCTTTTAATCATTCAATCGTTCAGGGCCTTAAAATATTCAGAAACATTTAGAACTTTAGGAGAAAGAAAGAGAATACACAAGAAAAAAGGTTCTTCTTCATCAAGGCAGAGAAGAGTGATTGTGATTGTTGAGTTCTTGGCTGATAGCTTTCTCCAGCCATGTCTCAGCATCTTCCATCATCTCAGGGCTTAACCGAACCATGAGAACGCAGAACTCGGTTTGGTTAAGAGCACCATCACCGTCGAGGTCTCCTTCTCTAACCATTCCTTGTGCATCTTCCTTGCTCATTCCTTCAATCCCAAGCACCCTTGAGTTCTTCCTTAGACTCTCAGCTGTGATGAGATCTCTCTCTGGATCCGCTAGCAAACTGAAACCTTTGCATAGCTCTGATACAAACTCTTCTACGTCCATTTTCTCCGCCATGATCGGTAACATATCTTCGTATTCGGTCTCCATCTTCGTAGTAGTAGCTACAAAAGGTTTCTTGCTTGGCGGTTCCATGAGGAGAGAAGAAAATTTGTGAACTGTTTTGATTTGAGTGCAATGGGGGTAGATATACAAAGTGTGAGTTGATGTGTACAGATGTGGTTGTCACGTCTGAACATAATCGTGTGGTCTACAAAGTCTCTTCTTGAAACTATCGACGTTGGATTGTGAGAGTTGAAGAAATGAACGGCTGTGATTCCATCTCATGACGATGCGTTTTGTTGTTAACGAAGACACCTGGTCATTAGGTAGCTTCGTAGAAACTTCGAATGGGCCATGAATCCGACTTGTTCCAACTCTTATAGTTATTATTATCATCAAAAGGAAAGATAAGAGATAAGGTACGTAAGTTTCTCAGAAGTTTCGTTTTCTTGATTTCTTCTGTCAAATCTCTCTATTTTTTGTTTTTTTGTTGTAGTGTCGTGTTTATGAATTGGATTCTCTTACAATGATAGCGACATATCAACTCATTTGTTTGTCTCTTTCTCCGTCCTAGTCCTAGCTAACTGATTTGAGATGTCGTTATTATTCGTTGATGTACAAGTAAGTTTTAGGTAAAACGATCAAAGAAGATAATTCAAGAAATTTCTGTTAATTATACCTCTAAAGAATTCCATAGGGCCGAGTTAGAATTAAACTAAAGCATGTCCTAAAAACCATGCCGTTTCGTTACCTTGTTGCTACTGGATGTAAAATTGGTGTCAATAGATTCCTTTGATAACATAAACTAATACTCCATCCGTTTCACAATAGATGATGTTATTCCTTAGTGCACAAAGATTAATAAATTTACTTTTTTTCTAAAATATAATTTAAAAATCATCCAACCAATTACAAAAATGACTACAACATCTAATTAGTTACACAGTTTTCAATAAAGTTAAAAATAACATAAAAATATCACAACATCATGTATTTTGAAACAACAAAAATCTTCTAAAACATCATCTAATATGAAACAGAAGGAGTAGTAATTAAGAGAGACCGAAACTTCATACATTAAATTATACTAGAATATAACTAAAATCAACTCATGCACCTAAACTCCATTAATGTTTGATTTATCCAATGCAACTTTAATCCGTAGTTTTTGTGTTCTTCTGGTGACTGATACTAACCATATGTTGATGCTTCATTTTGGGTCACCAACCATTTATAAACCATGCCTACGCCCCAAATAATAAGTAGTAATGAATTTTCTTTAATATATACTACTAAATTTTGATCCTAAATTTATTTCCTCTTAAAATTTTGGTCGATATTTGTTTAATTATAAAATTATGTATTTTTATATAAGATAATCTAATTATTTACAATTGTGTTTAGTTTTTTATGTTTTTAAAATTTTCTTATATGGTAAACATGATATAAAAAGATGTATTTATACTCAATTTCATATGGTCAAATTTCAATTCAACATAAACATATTAGTATTTATGATATAATAATTAAAAGATCTGTATATAAAGCAGTAAACCGAGATAAAACAGAGTTCTAGGAAATATGCATGGTTTGATATTAAATATTTTCTAGTTAATTGACTTGGAACATTAAACCATAAAAAGCATTAAAAATATGTATATATTTCGTTAAAGGAATATGTTCATAGCGGTTATATTGAATTAAAGATATCGCAGTATTAAAACCTTAATTTTAATTGGTTGAATTTAAAAGTGATAAAATTAATTAAATTTTTTAATAAAAAATGGCATGTCATTGTAAATAACTCTAAAAACAAGACAAAATACTATTAGAGATTCTACTACTCTACTCCTATGAAATGGAGGAGACATATTTAAATTCTTTTGGAACAATCGTACCTTGTCAAGTAATCAGAATTATTTTCTTGGGACTGTCAAGTTCTTTTTTGCGTGTGTCGTGTCCAACCACCGGCTCTAATCTCCCAAGAAGATTACCACTATTTAATTCGGAGACTTGTTCTTATTTTATCTACTTTCCGATTTTTAGACTAAATAAAACATCTTTCTATTCGAATATTTTAATTCGCATAGTTGACTCAATCCAATGAGTTATAATATTTATTCGTATAAAGCGGGCATGCGCGAATAAGTCCAAGATCTCTTACATAGCAGGAGAATATCGCGTTTGGTTTATTTTTAAAGTATGCGAGAATTTCCCGAATAAGTCTTGTGTCTATATGCTAGTTATTGGTTATTCAAAGCCGGTACATCTAAAAGAAGTTCAATATATAACTACCGTCACAAAAAAAAAACATTAATATAACGAAGCCTAAGAAAAAATCGTGTTTAATTAGTTGGGTGGGAACTCTATGAGTGGCCCCTCGTTATTCAAGTCATTAACACAAATATCATTATTATTCTCCTTAGATATATACAGTGAGTTTACATGACTTTTCCATTTTAAATAAGTTATTCATGGAATCGAATATCATTATGCAGTACATGCGATGTCACGTACGGGCATGAGAAAAAGCTGAATTCATTTTGAGAAACCAAAGCAGCCAAGATCCATCATTTACCTTATAACTCTTTCAAATTGCTAGTTATTTATTTCAACTTCACCCATCCGGTGCTTTTGATATTTAAAATTCATAGCTATTTTTGTTTTATAGTCAAACTAGGGTCGGCCCGCCCTACGGGCAGGATATTAGTTAATTTGATATTCACTAAATGCTCGAATTGAAATTTGTTTTAAGATTCAAGAATTTGGTTATCTGTTATATCTTACTTATTAGTATGCGGTGGTATAGTTGTTTGTCGATTATTCTTGCTTTGGTATTGTATCAAATTAACTAATTATCCAACTCATAATTATAGATGTACAAATGTGGATTTGTGATAAAGTTTGATGACAATACTGTTTTTTTTTAATTTTTATTTGTAGTGGAGTGTGCATGTGTCAGAAAGAGGCCTATAACAACTTTTATGTTTTTGTGTATGGATTTTAAATATATATTATTTTGTATAATGCATACTTACTCTACAATATTTGCTTGTAGACTAAAAAAATTGTTTTCTATATTTTTAAAAGAGAAAATATTTAGTCTAGAATATAACATGGACATATGTATTGATTATATATAGAAGTTGAGTGTTATTTTAAAATGACATATGTATAGAGATTTTTCAACCATTACTTCACTGGCACAAAACATTTATAACCGTAAATACCTTCTTTTAAAAGCAAAACTAATAAAAGCGTGTATAACAAATGTATTTTGATATATATTATATGCATCAAGTTATATAGGTTGGAAACATTGCAAAACTGTTTGGAGCAAAAATTTTAACTTCACGATCTTCATCTTGACGTCAGTTCAGTGTCGGCCCTGGCCACAAGCAGAAGAAGCATGGGCTTGCAGCTGACACGATAATAAGTATTTTCGCGGTCACATATTTATAAAAAGTGACTTTAGCCTAATGGTTCTAAGAGAAATTACCAGTGCTAGAGGTGCTGGGTTCAATGATGGTGATAATTATTTACGTATATGTTTATGGTTTGAAAATACTATATTACAGAAACTTATGAATTGAGAAGATATCATGAATATTCTTTTATGATAACAAATATATACAGATAGAAGAAACGATGAATGCATATATCATGTCAAGAGATTCGCATTCACATACTCTTCTACCTATATATAACTCCATTATACATGTACCGTCATAAATCCACACCCAAAGTGAAAAACCAACCCGAATTACCGTCAAACCCAGTTACAAAACATTTAATAAATATTGATTAAAAAGAGAATAAAAGACTATGTTGTGATAGTTAAGTTCTGACAACTTTAACTAAAGTACCCCCATGTGACTATGTAAGGCAAACTATCATGAAAGAGAATTAGAAAACTAATTTCATAATCTCTTTTGATCATTTTGCTTCACCATGACGATCCCCCACCTGTAGTACTGAACATCCCACTCCAGTATCCATTATTAGGGCTTGAATTATTATTATTATTATTACCATGACTCTTCTGTTGTTGATTATCATCATGATCAACTTCTTGTGTTATGCTTGATGAAAGCTCCTTCATTTGATCCCCAAAGGGAAACAAAACCCTACCTTGATGATGATCACTATGAGCATCACCAGAACTATTGTTGTTGTTGTTGTTGTTGTTGTTATGTTCAAGCCCTTGATGATCAGTAGAGAAAGAGAGATTACTTGTTTTGTAATCCACCATCGTTGGAAACCCTGAAGAAGTGTACATCACATTGTTTGAAGAATCCATCATTGGACCAGAAGGCATAAAAGAGTTAATCCCTGATCTCGATGAAACATTAACTCCTGTTCTTAGAAGCTCAAGCGCTGAAACAGGAGACGACGAAGAACCATAGAGAGAAGATGAAGATGATGGCTGTTGATGAGTCATATTGCCATTTCCTTCCATCTTATGCATCTGAAGAAACTTAGACATGTGAACATGTTGGTCTTGCATGACCGGGAAAGACAACATGTTGAGATCTTGTGATGCCCCTTTTGATTTATTAGGGATTTGGTTTGAGAAGATAATTGGTGGGTTTAGATCTGGAAGTGTTGTAGTCAAACCAAGTGAAGATGGTGTTGTCTGAAGGAGGTTTGATGATGATGATCTCTTGTTCTTTCTTGAACTTCCACCGACAGGAACATTCCTAAGAGATCCACCTTCGGTCCAGTACCTCCGACAACCTTTGCAGAAGTATCTTGGTTGCGTGAGACTATAGTTGTTGTAGTAACAAAACTTTGTGTTGGTTGAGTTACATCTTGGACAATTTATTTTCTCTTGTGGTCTTGATTTCCTCTCCACCACAACCGACGTATTGTTGCTGTTGCTTACGCCGGTGGAGACGATGGCTCCTGCGGCTGAGACGCCGCCGCTGGATGTGAGAACGGTGTTTGGCCTTGCACTGGACGTGGTGTTTGATTGATGAGTGTTGTTATTAGGAATCATAATTTGCTCCATTGGTTTTACGTTCATCATTTCTTGGAAGCCCTAGAACATTAAAATTGAAAGAGCTAATTAGAGAAACCCAAAAAAGGAGCGAAGATAGAGTTTAATTTTGAAAACCTATATCAATATATACCACAAGGTTTCATAAATTATATAATAAGCTGATTAAGAGATAAACATGTGGTTAATTTGCATCATGCTTCTTAATTTTAAGCACTGGTCAAACAGAAAAATGAAACATGTCCTCTAGATTTTCCTTGTTTGGTATCCTAAGAGCTATATAGAATTTGGTGTATAATGAAAAAGATGAACACCAAGAACAAAAGGGTGAATAACAAATTCTGAGTTTTAATTAATATTCTATCCATTCTTTTTCAATATATACTTAATGATTAGTCACATTAAAAGGCCGAGAAAATGTGTTGTGAGCTATAATATATCCCTAATCTTTTATCAACCTCGAAAACCTTAAAATGATAAAATTCATATGCAAAGTTTCATCGACATATTTTAGCAAAAAAAAAAAAAATTCATTGACATATGTGAAACTCTTAAGAAATCTCTATATCATCTTTAACCACAAACACATATCATCACACCATGATAATTCATCGATATATGCACACACATGAATATGCATATATATATATATATAATAAGTATGAAATCTTTCATAGAAGAGAGAAAGAGAACAGAGGAAAAGTAGCATTTAAGAAGAATATAGAAGAAACAGAAAAGAAGAGGCAAAGGAAGATCTTATAAGTACCTGTGTCCACTTCGTAGCGTCCATGACGACAAAGAGAAAGCAAGAGAAAGAGAGATAGAAAGATGTGTGGGTTTTGAGTAAAGGCCAAAGAGAAGAATGTTTCTGAGACTTTTTTTTTTTTGCCTTTTGCTTTGTTTGTGAGTGATGGCTCTTATATGCGTTGCCTTTCACTTTATGGATGATGAAAAATGAGCCAGCGAGCGAAGAAGACGGAGAAGAGTAGCACCCAATTTTTAACTTATTACTAAGAGAATAAATCTTCCTTTTTCTTCAACTACAGAATATCTAAGTAAACCCTTTTTCTCCTATACATTTTAAATAGAAGAACCCATAATAAATATATACATATTTTAGTGAATTTGGTTCTATTGGAATATATTTTCAATATGATTTATTGAATGTTAAAAATATTGAAAATATATTATATATCTAATAACTTAAATGTAGAATTTTTAAATAACATTTTATTCGTGCTGATAGTGACATTTTGGCATTTATTATCCATTTAGATGATCATAATTATGAGCTAAAATATATATCTAATGACTTGAATATAAAAAATTTGGATCAGCATGTTTTTTTCTTCTGAAAATGATAAATTGGCATTATGCCATTTAAGTGATTGTTATGAACTGAATTGTTTGATTTAGAGATTATATTATGATTTGTAATTTCATAGTATCATCCGCCCAATTCGGGAGAAACCTATGGACAAAACTTTTCATAAATTTTCGGTTTTAAAAAGAATAAAAGAAAGAAAAAGAGAAAGTTGGGTTTGTTGATTTTGACTAGTGATGATGTCTCGTGACCGGTCTCTCTTGGTAGCTCTTTCTGGTCCCTCTTAAATAAAATATACTTTTCAAAGAGAAAAATCGTGTGTAAGGAATTATGTCCTCTGTTAAATTAATATATTTTAAAATAAATATAAAACTCCTATGTGCATTGTATTATAGAATGCATAGTGTTAGTGGAAGTATGAGTTGTATGCTATTCTTGGCCTCCCATTTTGTGATTGCATACTATATGTTATGATCCATCAAATCGCATTTGCTATATTTTTAAAATCCCAATACCATACCGATATGTGTACATACACCACATGTATTGCGTACATGTGATTAGTGGCTTTGACACCTAATTTTAGCTCGACTCTAAACTTTACTATTCAATGTTGATAGTATAATATATACTTGGTACCGATCTAGCTAGAGTTTATGAAACTGATGAGATCAGTGAAATATAAAAAAAATCCAAAAGCAAAAGAATGATTATACTGGGTTGTAACTAGTATTTTAAATTTAAATATTTTCATTACACAAAATTTGAAGATTATTTCTAGCTAGTTATCTAATAACGTTCTAAAGTTAATGGTAATTTTTTAATTTGCCTATATAATCGTGCAACTGAACATATGTACGTACTCTTTAAAATAAAATAAAATGGCATTCTACTATTCATTTGTATGATTATGACATCTCATAATGCATGTAACCAAACTAAACCAATAATATTTACTTATATTTACGTTTACTTAGCAATATATTTGGCTTTTCAGAAGTAGTAAAGAGTCACTTCATCATAGATATCTAAAGTTGAATATGATTTTGACGAAAGTGATAAAGATCAAGATCTTATATGTTAAAAATCTTAAGTGAAATATGACATCTAGTATATACACGTAAAAATTCAGGAGAGCCTCAAGTTCTTAACCCCGTGTAAGCTTTTAGATGATGATACTAGACAGACTTTTTTTTTTGTGTAACTACTAGACAGACTTATAAAAGCAAATTAACCTAAGAATGAAGAAACCCTCTCTATCAATTCATAGATTCATTAGCTAGGCTGTCTTTTTACAATTATACAACGAATTGTTAATAATATCGATGGGAAAGTGGTTAATAAAATAAGCATGGTTAAAAAGTTTTTTTTTTTTTAAATAAGTATGGTTTCGCATCTTAGAATTTTCAAGGAGAAATTTTTTGAAAAAGAGGACGAGGGAGAGAGAGTAGAAGAATTAGGAAGGAGAAGACCGACAGGAAGCGACAAAACGGAGGTGGAGATAGGGTCCCACAGAGTTCGTGGCGTGATTAAGATTTGGTCCCACTGTTCCAAATCTACTTTTTTTAACTGACGTTGACATCTGTCTTCTCTTGCCCAACACCCTCACCCACCCAATCCTTATCTCTCCATACTTCTTGTCGTTTTCAGTGTTCCAGCTTCCTCTCGCGTGCCGCTTTCCGCTTACGAACTATCATCGGACCATCGAGCACAAAGGCCCAAAATTAATTATACGAGGCCCATTACTTACATATTGTAATCAAGTAACAGGCCCGATACATTAGTCCACTAACAGACCCAATACTAGCAAAGAACCAAACGACGGTGTTTTATAGTGAAGTGTGTGTAATAAATATCTCATCGACTAAAATGGAAAGGCCGAAACTGAGTGAGGAAGACGATGGGAACAGCTGCAGCGCCATGGAAGCAGCTTCTCTTCGGTGCGATCGAGGCCAATTCTCACCTAAAACATTCTTCTTACGCTCAGCTCGTAAGCCTTCTCTTATTCTTCATCTCGTTAGTATTGTTTCCACGTACACAGAGGGAGCGATGTTACTTCAATTTTTTGATATTTGTAGGCGACGATTGGTGTTAATGGCCGCCCTTCGAATCGCACCGTCGTCTTCAGGTGATACGACTGTGAGAGTCTCCGTGTTTTGATTGGTTGTGTAGTGATAACTTTTGTTTGGTTAGGGGATTTGAAGAGAAGGGTGAGAGGATTCAAATCAACACTGATCTTCGTAGTCGCAAGGTCTTATCAAGTTTCATGTTGTTGGCATTGTTTTGGTTGAGTCTGTCTCTGTTTCGTGTTGTGATTTTTTCTACATTTCGTTGCAGATTCAAGAGCTTAAGCAGTGTCCGTTCTCTGAGGTGACAAATCTCTTTAAGCTTGCTTTAGATTACATTATGGCCCTGTTCGTTTACCTATTGCACGATCCGCGACTTGGGTTTACCTATTGCGCGACCAGTCGCAGGTTCCGATTCAAGTTACCCGAAAAAACAGCAATTAAAACTTAAGAAAATTTTGATCGCGCGACTGGTCGCAGATCGCAAGTTGTGCGACACGTAAACAAATATAATTTTAGTCGCAGTCGCAGGTCGCGCGACATGTAAATAGTTGCAGGTCACGTGATACGTAAACGAACAAGGTTTATCTTAATCACACTTTGATTTGACACTGGTGGTTGTTTTTTGTTAAGATGTGTTGGTATTTTTCGGATACTTGGGAGCAGTTTCGGATCAATGGAAAGATTGAGGTCATTGATGCTTCGAATCCTGACCAGAACAAGCTTCAGGTTGGAGATATTTAACTTAGTTTAACAACTCAGAGAAGGAAGAAAGACTCTTTTTTTTTTTCCTGATTGTTTTTTATTTCTTGATGTAGCTAAGAGAGAAGGCTTGGTTTGCTAATTCTCTAAAGTCAAGGATGACGTACACCTGTCCTGCGCCTGGTATGCCTTGCAACAGTGAGCAACCGAATCAAGAGGTTAAGTTAGATCCCTCAAGTGGTCCAGTTGCTGATTACTGTCTAATGCTCCTAGAGCCAGAAAAGGTTTTTTTTTTAATATAATTTTTTTTTTCTGATGTCTCTTTGTAGAATCTAGCAGATTGTTTCATTAGTGGTTTCTCTTGATGACAGGTTGATTACTTGAATCTGAAAAGTAATCAGAGGCTTTTGTTTTCATCCAAAATTAGTGGAACAGGAGAGAAGTGCTGGACTTCTGAAAAGGTTAACCCATGATTAAGTTATAATGGCTGTGAGAGGGTAATTAAAGTATTTCTTATTTGTGTGGTAGATTTCTCTTTTGTGATTCGTAATATTTTCATTCTTGACTTTCAAACAGTCTACTGTGTATCTCTGCTTTCTGTGTTGGACCATATTAAAAATGAATAAAATATCTGAATCTTTCTCTTCTATACCATAGTCTATATCCCTTTGAATGAATGACATTTCATTTGCTCTAGATTAAACGAATAAGAGTAGGCAAATGGAAGAATCTTCCTCTGGGAGATGTTTCCCTGTCACACCATTTGTTAATTTCAGTGAAGCTAGCACTGTGGTAGATCTGCAGGAGGTTGAGGTAGACTCTCAACCACCGTCTTGCCGTTTTTCACTATAAACATTGTGCTCATTCCCCATGTTTGATGGATGTCGAAATGGCAATGCAATAGCCATAGCCCTGTTTCATTAAAAGAAGAAGAAACTTATTAGCAAAATGTGATGCTAAGGAGTGTTGTGAATAAGAATACCTGGATTGTCAGCAACAAAACGAATAGCAGCCCATCCTCCTACTGGGACTCCAATAGTGTTCAAGTAAGGAGGATCCTCCAGGTTAAACCGTGCCGTTCGATGATCATAGTTCCCTGTGCCATAGCCAATAACATAAAAGCTATGCCCGTGGAGATGAATCGGATGGTTCTCAGTTGTGAGAGTGCCAGTGTTCTGGAAGATGATCTGTATCCTGCTCCCATACTCGAAAACCATTGCTCTCGTCCCGTTTGCAGCCTGCGTGTCATTGGCTATGTCATTGGGTGCTCCATTGACAAAGTCATAGGATTTTTCAGGTACTGTTGGGAAGTCTAGAGTGAAGTACCCTTCCAGTTTCTTGTAATAAGCTTCCAGAATCGAGACCTTAGGTTCGTTGAAGCTGATGTTGTTCATTGAAGCTGCTAGTCTTCCTTGTCTGGGCCCTTGGCACTTGTTGTTTGGATTCTCAGAGTTACACTTGTTTACATTTACCCCAACTGTGATGAAGAGATGAGCATCGACATCTTCTGGAACATCAACTGTCTTTAAACTTCTGAGCCCATCCATGACAGTCTTAACAGCAATGTTATCATTAAAAACAGGTAACTTAGCTGGTGATGCTACACTGTTGGGGAATGCACCAAAGTATCGGAGACTAGCTATCGCTGATGTGTGTTGAAACTTGACGTTCTTTGCAGACTCGTACGGACCCATGGCGATGGAGTATCTCCCAATGGGTTGATCAGCTGTGAGGAGAACGTTCATGGTCTGTCCAGGCACAAGCATCACGCGCTCCGTTGTGAAAGGTTTGGTGTACTCGCCGTCTACTTCCACTATGGTTAACCTGTGATTAGCTATGGTGAAGAAGCTCTCCATGTTGATGCCAGCGTTTATCAGCCTTAGCAGGTATGTCTTCCTTGGCGCTATCTCAATTTCATAAACATCTGAAATATAAAGATATTAAAACAAAGGATCAATAATCATATTCAGTCTCATTTGTATTACCTTTAGAGGAGCAGTTGTAGTTAGGTCCTGGTTGACCATTGATTGTGAATGCATCTGCTGGAGGAGGAGGTCCTCCACTCTCCAGTACATGTTTTTCAAGCTCCACCACGTTCTTAAGCCAATACTCTCCTAGATATGACAAACAACTCAGTAAAGGCAATTAGTGAACGAGAGTGGCTTTATAGATTACCTAGGAGAATTGTATGCTCTTTGAAGGGCTTCTTGAATGGGTAAGGAACATTAGCTTTAGGATATACAATAAGCGGACCGTATACAGTAGCTCTAAGCCAAGAAAAGTGTGCATGCCAAAAGAATGTGCCCTTTTGTTGCGCCACTGTGAAGTTGTATGTGAAACTCTGTCCGCTCTGAATTGGACATTGTGTGATGTAAGATGGACCATCGTACCAGCATGATAGTTTTTGCTTAATACCATGCCTGTATATAACAGAAACAAATCTTGTTAGTCTAATTTTTCTTATAAGCTTGTGTACATATGTAGATGCATACCAATGAATTGTGGCATTATAGGGGGTCATGTTGATAACATTAACGACAATGTTGTCATCTTCTTGAGCGGTTATTGCAGGGCCAGGGAACTTCCCGTTGATTGTCACAATCTCTTTTGTCTGGCACAGCCTGGTGAGTCTCATTGTTTGTACCTATTATAAAATTGGTACACAGTAGAACTCTGTTTAGTAGTACACATAAGATAAAACATTGATTATGGTTTGAATAGTGTTAATACTTACTTTAAAGTGATAGATCCTAGTTGCAGCGTGGCACGTTCCAATGTTCATTACTTGAAGAATGAACAAGCAAAAGCTAAGACGGAGCAAGGAGGAGACAGAGGAACTGGTCATTTTTATTGACAAAAAAAAAGAGACAGGGAGATATGAGAGTGAAAGGTACTGATTAAAGCACTTGGTTTATATAGTGTTCGAGGCAAAAAAAATAGGAAACATAATATATATACTTTGGAAAGAGATTCATGATTTTGTAGAGCTGGGAAGAGGGACACTAGTGATTATAAGGTGTTGGGAAGGCGTGACTTGTTTACTCGACCCCAGCGTGAGATTGAAGGCAGCACACGGGTTACTCTTAAGTAGTTTATTCTCTTTAATTTTGTATCAGTAAAAAAGCTTTATACATATTACCATGCAGGATTCTCTACCTTACCTTGTGACATGTAATGGATATGAAACTGCTGATTCATCTGGACCAACCCAAGACTACAGAGCAGCTTCTTCTTCTTCTTCAAGCTACCATTTGTTTCGACCTGTCGTCATTATTCATCAAACTCGGTGTAAACTGGTAATATGATTTTGATAACGGTATGATTATACATACGAGTTTTAGGATTAGGTGAAGTACATGATTTAGCATCATTAGAAGAGTGTTAATTAGTAGGGTCGTATTTGGTTGTATTGACATTACACGATGATGTTGTTTAGAGCTTTTAGAGTGTGTTAAAAAAAAAGGAAAGAGTAAGAAGGGATCAAGTCCCTTGGTCGGTGTTTTGGATGGACTTAATTCTTTATTTGGTCGAGTCATCATCAAAGTTCGTGCACGCCTTAGCTTGTCACAAACTCAATCTTAGACTGAAAACATGATGATGATTAATATGAATTTTGACCAAATGATATTTTTACACATACTCGAAAGGTCAAAAACATTAATGCGTTACTTTTCATCAGGATTATCTTTTATAATCTTTTGACTGATACACATTGTTGAGCTAACACAATCTTACCAAATCATGCATATATACAGAAGAAAAAAACGATGTGATCCACCCTTTCGTGTTATATTGTTTTATCAAGCAAACCGTGATAATATACATTTTTACTATAATCAAGATTCACATATCAACAAGTCTCTACCTCACAATACACATTAAGAACACAGGCTCAACTAAGACATGGGCCAGGCCCATCCGAGACGGCAACCTTCTGGAACACACAGAGAGTTCAATGATCCTGGTTGGTGACATAAGTGTGTCCGAATTGATTTATAACTTGTGGTGGTGACGGCACTGTGAAGTTCGTTAGCCTTCAAGGTTTTTATTGAATACGCGATTTCTTCTCAAATGATATATTCATATTCGTGATTTTTTTGTAATGTAAAGTTTTTTTTGGTGTGTACATACATACATACATACATGCACATATAATTACGAAGCAGTGTCAGGGAGTCTTGAGTTGACCTTAATACAGTTTAATAAGATAATAAAATCTCTGACGGCTTTCGTAATCAACCTGCCCGCGATTGTATTACGTAGTAGATTATGTTATCTTGTTGTTTTTTATTGAACTGCGCCATAAATTTTGACGCAGACGAAATTATTTGAATCATTAAACCCATAATTATTTATTCCTAGTAATGTTAAGTTAAGAGGAGGGTCCATTTTATTATAGAACTTAGTTCTATTGTTTTAATTATGACGAATATATTAGGCTGACATAAAGGATCTTATTAGAAAATCGTAATTGTTTAACTTCTTCTGGATCACATAATAAACTTAAAATATCTAATGTAACTATCAATTGGACAGAGACAATTAACCATAATGACTTGAAGAAACTTTGCCTCACCTAACGTTCTATTTCTAGGCGACGCCCGCTATTTACATTCTATGTACCTGGTTATCAGATCTATTCTAAACTAAATTAACATATACAAAAAAGATCTAATTAATTTTTTTTCAAGAATTGTATAGGTAATTAGTAGCTGAGAATGACTTTTACTAATATCACAATGTAAGAAGTTATCAATGTTAATTACTAATTAGGAGATACACTAAGCGTAGACGCTTAATTTTTTACTTTCTGATTTTCAAATTTTGCTTATAAAAAGTATTTATAATCATACCAAACAATATAACTTTTATAAAAAAAAATCGATCATCTAAACCAAATTTGAAATTAAAAAAAAAATCAGTCTATAAAATCATTCTAACAACACACCATTAATTAGGACACATATATAATCTATTATCATACATATTATGCGTCATGCGTATAGTGAAGAGCCAGATTTCCCTCCAAATAATGTTGACAAAAAAGTATTATCCGAAATAAAAGAGAAGCCCCACTCGATCTTGTTGTTTAACGCCACGTGTAATAATATCTAATCTAACGGCTCTCGTCTGAAAGCCATGGGCAAATCTGTGGACCCAAACACACCGATACGAAACTATGGGTCCTGAAAACAGCGCCGTTTAGCGGAAGTTTGCGTGCTAAAACACAGAAAGAAAACGAAAACTGCAAAGATTCAAAAAAGCTCTTAATCAGAAGCAAACAAAAGACACCTCTGACAATTGATAAACAATACTTTATCTTCGTCTTTGTTTGCTGTCTTCACGAGAGTGACTTTCTCATTTTGCTGTTACTCTTTCCTTCTTCTGGTTAGTACTTTTCCTTTGAATTTCTGCAAATTATTGTTGTTTCGGTTTGATGAATATTGTTCCGACAACTTAGCTCATCATCTGGTTTGATGTTTTTTTTCTTCTTATGGGTTTAGTTAATTGTTTTGGAGATTTGATTCTAAATTGCAAAGAAGGATTGTTTGGTTGTTAAAGTAAAAAAAAAGTTTGCTTAATAATATAGACAAGAATCTGCATATGTTTTGTTAGAAGATTAGGACAAACTTCCTTTAAAGCAAAACATCAGATTCTATTGTTGAAAAGGTGTTTTCTGTAAAGCTTTTTGGTGATGGATCTGTGTCTTATATGTGCCCACCCATCTCATAAAGATTCCAACTTTGAAATAAATGATTCATTTTCTTCCATAATGGGAATCAAGTGGTTGCATTGATCTTGAACTGTTTGGTTTTTTATGTATAATCAATCTCTTTTGTCTTAAAATATCAGAGCTCTATGGTGTGAAATGAAATGATGGCAGGAGGAGAAGCAAGAGCAGTGTGGCAAAGAACAGTTAACCGTTACTTAGTCCAAGAAGACGCTAAAAGAGCTCCCAAGTTCACCTCTTCCCACTCTTCTTCTTCTTCATCATCAACAACCAAACAGGTTCAAGAAGATTCTGTCTCTTCTCCTCCTGTTGTTCATTCACATAACCAATCAGCTTTCATGCCTCTGGATTACCCTCAGTTGTTGGATCATCATCCCCATCACCTTCACGTGAAGACGCCATTGGAAGCTGAGGTTAATATCTCTGAGAAGAAACCTGAGCTGGGAGCAAAGGAGACTAGAGAGAGTTATGGTTCTTTTGGCAAAGATGAATCCTCTGAGATACCTTTCGATCCGAGCTCTCCATGGAATCCTCTCTCGAGCGAGAAAGCTGGACCCTGGTGGAGAACTACAGACAAAGATGAGTTAGCTTCCTTGGTTGCACAAAGGTCTCTAGACTTCTTCGTTGAGAATTGCGACTTACCAACACCGCAGAAGATGAAACGCTCTTCTTATGGGTTTAGTTAATTGTTTTGGAGATTTGATTCTAAATTGCAAAGAAGGATTGTTTGGTTGTTAAGTAAAAAAAAATAGTTTGCTTAATAATATAGACAAGAATCTGCATATGTTTTGTTAGAAGATTAGGACAAACTTCCTTTAAAGCAAACCGTCAGATTCTATTGTTCAAAGGTGTTTTCTGTAAAGCTTTTTGGTGATGGATCTGTGTCTTATATGTGCCCACCCATCTCATAAAGATTCCAACTTTGAAATAAATGATTCATTTTCTTCCATAATGGGAATCAAGTGGTTGCATTGATCTTCAACTGTTTGGTTTTTATGTATAATCAAATCTCTTTTGTCTTAAAATATCAGAGCTCTATGGTGTGAAATGAAATGATGGCAGGAGGAGAAGCAAGAGCAGTGTGGCAAAGAACAGTTAACCGTTACTTAGTCCAAGAAGACGCTAAAAGAGCTCCCAAGTTCACCTCTTCCCACTCTTCTTCTTCTTCATCATCAACAACCAAACAGGTTCAAGAAGATTCTGTCTCTTCTCCTCCTGTTGTTCATTCACATAACCAATCAGCTTTCATGCCTCTGGATTACCCTCAGTTGTTGGATCATCATCCCCATCACCTTCACGTGAAGACGCCATTGGAAGCTGAGGTTAATATCTCTGAGAAGAAACCTGAGCTGGGAGCAAAGGAGACTAGAGAGAGTTATGGTTCTTTTGGCAAAGATGAATCCTCTGAGATACCTTTCGATCCGAGCTCTCCATGGAATCCTCTCTCGAGCGAGAAAGCTGGACCCTGGTGGAGAACTACGGATAAAGATGAGTTAGCTTCCTTGGTTGCACAAAGGTCTCTAGACTTCTTCGTTGAGAATTGCGACTTACCATCACCACAGAAGATGAAACGCTCCTATTGTTATGGTAGCCCACGTTCTTGTTTGGACTCTGTCTCTAACCAAACCATCCACGAGCATGGGCCGAGCAGCTTCAAGAAGAGAAACGAATCCTACTGCGAGTCTGACTTGAGCAAGTCAGAGCTGCTAGAAGCGCTGAGGCGTTCTCAGACGCGAGCTAGGGAAGCTGAAAACATGGCTAAAGAAGCGTGTGCAGAGAAAGAGCACTTGGTGAAGCTGTTGTTCAAGCAAGCCTCAGAGCTTTTCGGGTATAAGCAGTTGATGCAACTGCTTCAGCTTGAAGTACTTTACCTCCAAATCAAGAACAAGAAGGAGCCACCACCAGTGGATTACATCCCTTGGAGTAGCTCCAAAGGAAGAAAAGAGGGGAGGAAGAGAAGAAACAAGATGAGTAAACCGAGTGGTCTGTTTGGTTTAGCATGGGGGATGAGTCTAGTTGGTGCTGGTTTGCTCCTGGGATGGACTGTTGGATGGATGCAGATTCTATCTTTTTAAGAAGAAGAAGAGAAACCTACAATTTTCAATCTTTTTTTCTTTTTCTGAGTGAGCATCTTTGATGATCTTGAAATGAGTTTTAAGATTGCTTGGAATGCTGCAGCTTTTGGACTTGGTAAAAAAAAATATAAATGTAAATTTGTTGGAAGAGTTTTGTTAATATTGTGTGTTTCTAGTTTGAACTTTTATGGACTAAAAATCATTTTTACTGCTGGGTTAAAAAAAGGGCCAGAAAAGGAAAGGTACATGTAAAACTTCATTCCATTTAAAGTAACACTATTACAAGGCAAAGATGAATGAATATTGGGAAGATTCGGACCCGAAGACCCGACCCGACCTTGAGAGGATCCTTTTTAAAATCAACAGTGAGAAAATGGATAGTCCGGAATCAAAGACTTATCTAACCAAATCTCGAATCATATCATAGAGAGAGAGAGAATTGACGACGAGCTTGGAAGAGATGGCGGTGATGGGGAAACTGAGGATGTTCGTGGCGCAGGAGCCTGTTGTCGCCGCCTCTTGCTTGATCGGCGGTGTTGGTAAATTCAATCTCTTTTTTTTTTTATTCATTTTGTTCACAAAGTTAAAATTTTTATCTAATCCCAGTTCAGTTAATCATTTGGAACGATAGATGCTGTTTCTTCCTGTTTTTTTGCTATTATCTCCAAATGTATATTAGTATCAGAAAGTCCATGTCTTTACTTGAATACTACTCTGACAAGTTGTGTAAGGAGAAGGTTTATTACATTCTCTGATGTTCCTCTTCTATCTTGTTTGTAAGGACTCTTTCTGCCTGCTGTTGTGAGGCCTATTCTTGATTCACTCGAGGCTTCCAAACAAGTTAAAGCCCCTCCACTTACCCATGTATGTATCACAACACTAATTTATTTTATTTTCCTTTATCAGCTTTTTTTAGATTATGGTTTATTTATTTGATGATTTCATTTCATCCGGGATTTTAACCAGCTTCTTATAATACTTTCTGTTTCCAATTTTTTGTTGTTTTGAATTTGTATGTTTGGATCATTCCAAGTTCTGTATGATTTTGCTTGGTTCATGTATGATTCCTCTGTAAATTAATATGCTTTCCCTCATGGACGGACCATCACGTTTTATTGCTTTCTAATTGCAAGGAATGGGCACATGATGGACTTGTTAGTTAGTTAGTTAACCCATTGTTTAGTACTTGATTATGCCTAGCCAAAACTAAATCCTCCAAGTGTTTTTACTTAGATCCAATTTGTTTTTTTTTTGGCAGGTTATTGCTGGTGTCACAGGGCAGAAACAGAGCTAATCCCATGCAATGATTTTTTTTCCCTGTTTTCTTACATTCAGATTCCCTTTTTTTTGTCTTCTAACTCTTTTACATTCACAAATGAAATAAGCCAGACCTCTCTTTTTTTTTTTTTAACATAAAGGCATGTGTGTTAAGTACACTCTGTTCATCATTTTTATCAAATGTATCCACTTCTTAATGACAAATCCAATAGCATTAAACTTTTGTTGCCACATACAAATCACAGAGATAATATTTTTACATTATGATGAAATTGCTAGTCTTACATACACTCTTAGTAATAGCTCTTTTACATCAACTTGATCCTCAATAGGTAGATCAAAAGATGAACATTGTTTGTCTTGTAATGCAGTTGAACATATGCTCAAAGACTTTTGCTTCTCATACTCTTGTTCTTCCATGGCATTGCTTGCTTCAACCCTTTGCATAAACTTGCCTGCATTTCCCCCAATCAAACCCAATATGTAAGAGAAGAGACTTGTGAAGACAACGTCACAAATAAAGAAAGATTGCTTTACCCAAAAGCCATCACCATGGAAGCTCCCTGATCTGCTAAACTTCATGATCTTCATGTTGTTGATCTCACCTGCTCTCTCCTTCTCCGACGGAAAGACATGACTACCCCTGACAACAACCTCCCCTCTCCCTTTCCTCTTCATGAACCCAAAGAGCCCATGCTTCCTCTCAGGCAAGGGCATTTGAGCAAACTCTCCGGGAAGGAGCAAGCGCGGTGGCAATTCAAGACATTTTGGGTAAGAAAAAGGAAGAAGAGGGTTCTTTGGCTTGCCTGGTTGATCTTCCCAGCAAAACGGAACAGAGGCAAGAGTGTGAATCGGAGAGGCAAACACACATGGAGTAGCAGGTGACGATGTGTACAGCAATGATCTTGACTTTGCGGCTAACACAAGCGCCAGTTTCGCCTTCTCTTCTCCCATGTTTTTTTTTGGTTTACTCTGCTTCTTTCTTCGGCTTTAAGCTGCTTGTCTCTTTTTAGGTAGTGGAGAGTGAAGAAATAAAAGACAATGCATTAAATATGTCTCTAATCATTTGTGATTATTAATGATCCAACTCTGGATTTTTATTTACTGTTGACTTGATAGACAACCAACCATTCATAAAAGTCAGTACTCTTTTGCTTAGTGGAAATTAACAGACTACGTCACCAAAATATTATTTACCAAACTACCATTATACCATTTATAATGATATATAATGTTCATCTTCACCATATGATATTTTATTTTAATATTAGTGATTTTCTACTGCATTTTTATTGTTTCTAACAGCATCATTATTTACTATACTGTGAAAATTAATGAATTTAAATTAACTGGCCAAATCGTTTTGTTGTCAGTTAATTATATCCATTTACTCAAAACTATGTGTTATATACCATGTTTTGAAGTAATGAATTTAAATTAATTGGTCAAATCGTTCATGTCGTAACAACATTTAATCATCTTCTGTTCATGCAAGACTGATCACATACTGCTTGTGATAGGACTCTGTATTAAAGAAACTTTGTGATTTGAGCTAATTGTATACATTTAATTCAGGGATTATGGAGCTAACTTCATAATTATCTGCCGACAAATGACTTTACATGTGAAGATTAAAGAGAGCCCAAACTACCGACACCGAGCTTATGATATCCGTCAAGCTTAGTGTATGTCATTCAGCATGTCTAAAGATCCGAATGATGATTAACAACGATGAACGTGGTCTTAGGTGAGGTTTTTCTTTAATAATTAAAAAGTTAAGATTATCAATATTATACTATATTAATAATAATAATCAAAAACAATTAAAAGAGATGTGGCTCTTTCATTACGCGGAACCCAAGATTAAGGGAGCAGGTTATTTGCATTTGTCTTCATATATACAACAATTATTACCAAAACGTATTATAATACTAACAAATATTAATTTGCTAAATTAAATAATGGGCCATCCTAAAGCGAATCTGCCAGGTTCTTATCACTACAAGCCCATTTAATAGGCCAACATAAACTAGTTTTCCATATCGAATGGACTTAACACAACACAAGGTAAAACAACAACAACCCCATGAATGAAAACTTCAAAACCAAACAATGAAATCTATGTTTTGCATGAATAATGCTCCTCTGACTCCAAATGATATGAGGGGTATATTTATATGCCAAGAGAGAACTGGGCTTATGTTTATTCCTTTAGGCCTTTAACTAATGGGCCGAGCCAAAAGAATTGTCGTTGATTTTTAAACCTCGCGAGCATTGATATTTGTTGGGTTAAGTTAGTAGCATTGGTACGTCTTTCATGTCGGGCAAGAATTTCTGTCGGTGAGACTTTTAGTTCCCGAGTATGTCGGTGCATTTAATACAAACCATAATAAGTCTAAGATGTCTTAATTGTTTTGAAATTAATAAATCAAATTGTCTTAAGAAAACAAAACCGCAAAATATAAAAAGAAGAAGAAAACGTGTTGTATTATGGCGTGTGAGCGTACGTGAAAACTCGTTTATCTAAATACGAATGAATCGGGGACATAAGTGACACTGGTCCTGGAAGATATCACGTTCTAACTTCTAAGTATTGTTGCAAAATATGAGTTTCTTAGTCAACTAAATACTTAATTAAATGACGTTGTATTTTTTGTTTTGTTTCTGGTACTTGATTTTAATTTTAGCTTTAATAGTGTTGATTAAAGCTAAAAAGTATCAACTATTGACACGAATCTTTTCCCTCTCGTATTATTTTTGCAGCAGAATAATAAGGAAAAAGTTGTTAATTAAACCAAAACCATGGGCGACGTAGAGTAAGCTTGGGTTAGCATTTGTCACACGTGGGACGTGCGAGATTAAAAACGGGGAACGTGGCGCATGATGTATTTGCCGTACTTTAAAATAAAGTTAAAATGTCGATCTCATGGGACCGTTGAAAGCACACGAAAAACGCGTGATGGATAAAGATTAGTTGCGTAAGCCAATCAATTCTTTTAGTTCATTAGTTCCTATAGTTTATGACTTTATTCATTAGTTCCTAACTGCATCACACTATCATCTGTTAAACAAACAACTTAACGATATTAATCGTTACTGCATTATTCAAAAATAACTTTCATTTCAAAAATAGACTAGCTTTGTATTTTTTTTTCAAAACTTATCGAAAAATAAAACGCGTTTAGCATGAAAAAAAAAGATTTTAATACTAAAATAAGTGAAGCATGACAAATCATATTGATATATAAACTTATAAAGCGTGTAAGACATGAGAAGTAATCGTCTGTAATAAAGACCACGGTCACGAGTGTCTCCACATGACCCCACATTTCTCCTCCATTTGCTCTCTGCCATACGTAAGTAAACCCTACCTTTTTTTGTTATACTTTGAAATTTTTACAAACAAATGAAAATACATATAGCTTCGTTTTAAAACTTCTGTTTACTTCGTTAGCGTTAGAAACGCGTTGTGATCCTCATAGAGGACTTGTACAAAATAATTTGGTGCATGTGGATTCGTTATCCCCTCTAAAATTGTAGAATTACGATCTCAAACGATATTTTTGTTAGCTATCATATTGGCTGGCCTAATCTACTAGGCCGTACAAAGCATACAAAGTTATGTCTATAAATCATTACACTATTGATATGTATTTTGAATTATTATCATTAAACACTCTTCTTCTTTTTTTTTACATCATCATAACAAATCATTCCTATACAAAAGCGTAGGGATAGTGATATCTCATTATAAAAACTTAGACCCGATATAAACTCAAGCAATAAATCAATAATACTTTTAGAACATGTTATACTAACCAAGTATTAATTAATATACATGTTTTGATTTGAAATTAAGTCGAGCAAACAATTAGAAAGTTACAACACACACACACACACACACATGAGGAGAGAAAAAAAAGTAGGTTAAACTCATCACATGTGCTCTCACGGAACGAGACTCCTTTTGTTGAACGTTACTATTGTGCATGAGATTCACACAAATCCTATGCGACACATAAATTTCTCTCTTAATTTTCAGAATAAAGGAAAACGTAATAGTCCACACTGAATTAAAAGATTTTTTATGATAGTAATAACTAATAAGTGCTAATAACAAAGAGTCCAATTAAATGGACCCACGTTTATAATGATGTCTGAAATAACCAACACCCCACGAGACCCCTACAATTCAGTCGAATTTTCTTTTGTTTTCTTATGCATGTGATTTATTTTTATTGGCTTAGAAAAAATATTATAAACAATTAATTCAGTACAATTTGGTACATAACATATTAAAAATCTCTCGGCCATGTGATCTATACTTTATCTAATGTGATTTATACTTATTAAGTTCATTTGTGTGTATATATTAAGTTTAAAATTCTGATGCCAACTTGTAAGCAATTCCTTATGGCATAGTTAATGAAACTTAAAGTTTAAAAAAAAAAACATACTCGTGGGTATAAAACTCTATTATATGCTTCGGTTTTGTTAATTGTATCTTTTAAGATTTTTTTCCTACATATTAAGAAAATAATATTTTTTTTCTGTTTTGCTTCTATTTTATTTTTGTTTAATTAGTAAATTAGATATAAAGATAAAAACTAGATATTTTGCTATTGGAAATATAAACAGCATTTATAATTAACAAAATCTAAATAATAAAATGACACTTATAGAAGAAAACGGGACAAGTAATATTTTAATACAAATATCAGAATTTTCGGAGACAAATTCAAACAGAACCAAGATTAAGAGGGTAATTTGATCACAAAAGAAGATAAAGCTGCATTTATTTTAAAGTAAAATATTAATTTGCAAAAAAAAAAAGGAGAGATTATGGTTTCATCTTTATCCGGAAACAAACAAACAAAGTCATTAATCTTAAAATCAGAGAATGTAGGTTTGTTTAGTTCACACATTAATCGGGATTCTAAACCTTGGAGAAAACTCAACCACGGTTTCATAAGCAAACTCTAGTACATGCATAAGTAAGTAACCATGGTTCGGTTTTTAAAAAAAAGAGCATTCATACGAACTTTACCCCACACTCCTCTCCTCTCAAACTCAAACTATATCTTCTTCAAAACCTCTTTGTTCATTTTCATACCTTTTCTGGTTTCAAAACCAATTCAATTCTCCATTTCTGCTTTAAAAATCGAAACTTTCACCACTTCCTCTCGTTAAAGTTCTCGTTTTTACATGGTTCCAAGCATCACTGGTCCTGTAAAAGAAAGGTTTGTTTTTTTTTTTGGATTTGGTTGTGTAAATAGAGGAAGAAGATGAATGATTTAGGATGGGATGAAGAAGAGACATCCATGGCTAATGCCATTTTAGGAAACTCAGCTTCCGATTTTCTCAAAACAATCTCATCTTCGAATCAGAATCTCTTTCTATTAATGGAAACCGACGATAGCCTCAACAAGAAGCTTTCTAGTTTAGTAGAGTGGCCAAACTCTGAGAATTTCAGCTGGAACTACGCCATCCTTTGGCAGCAGACCGTGTCTAGATCCGGACACCGAGTCCTAGGCTGGGGAGACGGGTGCTGCCGCGAGCCTAAGGAAGAGGAATCCAGCGTTTGTAACTGCCCCAGCAGCACCCTAGAGGAAGAAGAGATGAGGAAGAGAGTGCTGCAGAACCTTCAGAGAGTGTTTGGCGAATCCGACGAAGACAATTACGCTTTGAGCTTGGAGAGAGTTACTGCTACAGAGACTTTCTTCTTGGCTTCGATGTATTTCTTCTTTAATCACGGTGAAGGTGGGCCTGGGAAGTGCTTTGCTTCGGGGAGACACGTGTGGTGGGTTGACTCGGGTGATGATTATTGTTTCAGGTCTTTTATGGCGAGGTCGGCTGGTATTAGGACGGTTGTTATGGTGAATACTGAAGTTGGCGTTGTTGAGCTTGGTTCCGTTTGGTCTTTGCCTGAGAATCTTGAGTTGGTTAAATCTGTTCAGAGTTTGTTCACGAGGAGAGCTGAGCCGCCTTTGGTAGTTCACAAGCTGTTTGGACAGGAACTGAATGTGGTTGGATCATCTACAAATAATCAGTTGAGGAAGTCAGATTCTTGTAATGAGAATAGACCAGTGAGCTTATTAGCAGTTGGAGGAGGAGGAGGAGGTTGTGTTGTGGAGGAGAAGAGACCGAAAAAGCGAGGGAGGAAGCCTGCGAACGGAAGAGAAGAGCCGTTAAACCACGTGGAAGCTGAGAGGCAGAGACGGGAGAAGCTGAACCAGAGATTCTACGCGTTGCGAGCTGTTGTTCCGAACATCTCTAAGATGGACAAAGCTTCTCTTCTGGAAGACGCGATCTCTTACATTAAAGAGCTTCAAGAGAGAGTGAAGATCATTGAAGCTGAAGGAGTGAGAAGAGAGAGTACAGAAGTTGAGATTCAAGCTGTGGAGGAAGAGGTTGTTGTGAGAGTGATCTCACCGTTGGAGACACATCCAGTTTCGAGAATTGTACAAGCAATGAGGAACTCAGAGGTTAGTGTAATGGAGTCTAAGCTCTCATCTGCTGAAGAGACAGTGTTTCACACTTTTGTAGTGAGGTCTAGTAACGGGTCGGATCCGTTGACGAGAGAGAAGCTTATAGCAGCAGCAGCGGCTTACCCGCAGCAGCCATTAGTACCATCTCATAGTTCACAGGTTTCTGGTGATTTGTAGCTTTCACCTTCAAGTGAAAGCTTCTTCTCATGTTCAGTGTAGAGGTTCAACTTAGACATAGATAAATCTTTTTTTTCTTTGTTCTCTTTCTTAGATCTAAAGGAATCCAGATTTCATTATATTTGCTAACATTATTATGCATACATATGTGTCAAGTCATTAACTCGCACATTTGGGAATATTTTTGTAATTGATAAAATCAATACAGTATGAAATATATTTTGACTTTTTCCTACTTTGAATTGTATGTGACTATGTCAGTGGTAAAATATCTTATGTTTTGTCTATGTACATTATAATGGCATTGGTTTGTCCAATATTTTTGCCATTTCATAATTCCTTACTATGTACTACCATAGTATGTAATGGAGATGATTTGTAGTGTATTAATAATCTAACTCGTTAACAAACCAGTCTTATAAGTAAACCTATATACTAATCACTATCTCAGTCACTCTAACAATCTAAACTTGGCGGAGCCAGCTAAACTTCTTAGGAGGGTCAAACTCATAATTTACAAATTTTACAAGGGTCAATAAGCTATTTTTGCAATATTTTCACAGTTTTTTTCTTAAAAACAAGTAAAACAATTTTACGTTTATAAAATCCACAATATGCCAAAGGGTTGGCTCCGCCGGACCATGATCTATTTTATGTAAAAAAATTGGTCGCATCCCCACCATTTCATTTGTTCTGTTTGTTAATATTACATCATCGCATTCCTGAAAGGGGAACTCTCTGTTAAGCTTTGAGTGTAATAAAGAGGAGTTTTCCCAGCTCTTGTCTTTGTAATTTTAACAATGCCCAAGTCTGGCATAGACAGATGGAAACTAAGAGATGGAAGAATGGGTAAACAGTACAAAACTAACATCAGAGAATTGCCTTAATAAAAGGCCTAAATGTAAACCTTAAGGCCCATACGAAAAACATTTCCATTTATCAACAGGTTCACTGAATTAAACTCCATATAAAACCCTCCCAAAACCGGATCAACTAAGCTTTATACCAATCATTATCATAAAACGGTGTATCAAACGTGGACCGTCGTCACCTTTGACAAAAAAAAGAACCAAACTCTCCTTAAACGCGTCACCCAAACAAATCAAACACCGACACGTGTCATTCTCTTCTCTTACCCTTTCCGAGAAACCTCTCTCATCTCTTTCCTAAAGTCTCCTTCCTGTTTTCTCGAGCTGCGAACGCCATTGATTCAACCCCTAATCTATAATTAGATCCTCCTTAAATCCTCACCCCCTGCCCCCTTCCCCTCTTTGGTTCTTTCCTTCTGGTAAGAATCCGCTCTCTTGTAACAACGATACGCCGTCGTTTCGCTCCTACATTTGGGAATTTGAATTTCTAGGGTTTACGGAAGATGATCGATTTGGGAATTTAGGGATTTTCTCGCGGTTTCGCTGTGTATATTTCTTTTTTTGCCGTTTGAAAAGTTCGTTAGGTTTCTCGAAAGATGTCATCAGCTGGTGTGACTCTAAGCCCGGTTCGTAACGAGCCTCCTCTTCTAATGCCTCTCGCTCGCGCCGATTCGCTTCCCGAAGAGACCATCCTCGTCTACCTAACCCTCCCTGGATCCGTGATCCCCATGCGAGTCCTCGAGTCCGATTCGATCGAATCCGTCAAGCTTCGGATCCAGTCCTATCGTGGGTTTGTTGTGAGGAACCAGAAGCTTGTGTTTGGAGGGAGGGAGCTCGCGAGGAGCGGCTCCAACATGCGTGAGTACGGCGTCAGCGAAGGGAACGTGCTTCATTTGGTTGTGAAGGTCTCTGATCTCCAGGTGCTCGATGTGAAGACCGCGTGCGGGAAGCACTGTAGGTTTCACGTGGAGAGAGGGAGGAACATTGGGTATGTGAAGAAGCAGGTTTCGAAGCGGAAAGGTGGAGACTTTGTTGATTCTGAGATACTCTACGAAGGGGAGAGGCTTGAGGACCAGAGTGTTATTGATGATATTTGTCGGAATGGGGACTCTGTTTTGCATTTGGTTTTGAGGAGATCTGCTAAGGTTCGTGCTAAGCCTGTTGATAAGAGCTTTGAGTTGTCTATTGTTGCTCCGCAAGCGAGTGTTGTGCCGCAGAGGAAGGAGTTTTCTTTGGAGCCTCTGGTTGTTAATCCTAAAGCGAAGTTATCTCTAGTGGTTAAAGATATGGTTAGCTCTGCTTCTGATGGGTTGAGAAGTGGGAATCCTCCTGTGAGGTCAAGAGAGGGAACAGGAGGAGCTTACTTCATGCAGGCTTCGTCGGGGAACAAGTATGTTGGTGTGTTTAAGCCTATAGATGAGGAGCCAACAGCTGAAAACAATCCTCACGGGCTACCGCTTTCGCCAAACGGAGAAGGTTTGAAGAAAGGAACGAAGGTTGGAGAAGGTGCGTTCAGGGAAGTTGCTGCTTATTTATTGGATCATCCCAAAAGTGGCGAAGAGGGAGGTTTTGCCGGTGTGCCTCCCACTACTATGGTTGAATGTTTGCATCCGGGTTTTAACCATCCCAAAGGGGTTAAGACGAAGATTGGATCGCTTCAGATGTTTACTGAGAATGATGGCAGTTGTGAAGATATGGGTCCAGCTTCGTTTCCTGTGGAGGAGGTTCACAAGATCTCTGTGCTGGATATTAGACTGGCTAACGCAGATAGGCATGGTGGTAACATTTTAATGAGCAAGGACAAGGAAGGGAAGATTGTTCTGGTTCCCATTGATCATGGTTACTGCTTGCCTGAAAGCGTAAGTACTATGCTCTCTCTTCTTAGATTTTTGTTTTGTCTAATTGTCTGAAACTGATTCTTTGTTTGTTCAACAGTTTGAGGATTGCACGTTCGAGTGGCTGTACTGGTCACAAGCCAGGAAGCCATACTCTCGGGAGACACTAGACTACATAAGATCACTAAACGCCGAGGAAGATATCAACCTCCTGAAGTTCCATGGATGGAAAATGCCGTTGAAAACTGCTAGAACACTCAGAATCTCAACGATGCTTCTGAAGAAAGGAGCAGAGAGAGGATTGACAGCGTTTGAGATTGGGAACATGATGTGCAGAGAGACTCTGAGCAAGAAATCTCTAGTGGAGGAGATGGTAGAGGAAGCTCAAGAAGCTGTGCTTCCCGGGACGAGCGAGGCTGCATTCCTCGAAGCATTGTCTGATGTGATGGATTACCATCTTGACGAAGTGGTTCGCTCTCAGGAACACTAGAATTGGTTCCTTGTATGAATCGTTACTCTTAACTTGGAACTACGGTACATAAAAACTCTATATAATAATACCTGTTGGCTTTTGTTTATCAACTCTTTAAAAAAAAAAAAAATTATGTCGTTTGGACATGTGCAATTTGTGTTGTTGGTTTCTCTGTGACATACTTTCTGGTAATGACAATTTCAGTATTACAGTAGATTTTTGCTTTTAGTTGTTATTTTTTGAACAGTTTCTGTAGAGAACGATGCATGTCTGTGATTATGGTCATCAGAAACGCAAATTGACGAGATAATCAGAAGAAAAAAGCGCAAAGGTAGCTTGTTGACAGAGTTTGTTCTTTAGTTCACAGAGCATCGTTTTATTGCTATTCATGAAAATAAAATTCAGGACTAACCGAAGTTATAATAACTTTGTCACTTGGTTATGCAATGGAAGAGTTTCACAAATGGTTTAGTAAGGAACTAAGGATTGGTCCATGCAACTGCAAGCAAGTACCTCGGCTCGTGTAAAAAAAAATGGAGGTGCGGGGAATCGAACCCCGTACCTCTCGCATGCGAAGCGAGCGCTCTACCATATGAGCTACACCCCCTCGATGTTTGTATAGGCTCTTTAGTTATTAAGATTTTATATTGTATAGCGTTAATCAAGGTTCTCATTTGAATATTTACAGGGTTTTTAGTCTTTCCTAAACATGTCTCCATTCACATTTGTTTTTTAGCGAGCATCATCGGAAGAGAATACAACTACGATCCTTCTCTAGATCCTACGACTATAATATTCTTTAGTCGAACCAAGACAATATTTAAATTTATCTTAGAATGATAGATCTCTCTGACTATTGATGTTAAGTTGTAATAACAAGTCTCTATGTCCCTACCTTGATACCAAAACCACATTATGACTTTCTCAAACCAACTCTTCTTTGTCCTCTTCCTCATCTTTCCTCTCTTACGTGCTTCTCACCCAAAAGATTGTTCTTCTTCCTCATGTGGTCTTCAAGATATCCATGCCCGCTTCCCTTTCTGGCTAGAGCCGAACCAGCCTGACTTCTGTGGCCACCCAGGGTTCGATCTCCACTGCACCAATAGTCAAAACACAGCTCTCAACCTTCCCAAGTCCGGAACATTTCTTGTCCGAGAGATCGACTATAGAAGCCAGCATATTCGTCTCTATGACCCTGAGGCTTGCTTGGCAAGAAAGCTTCTGACCTTTGACGTTTCGGGTTCTCCTTTCTCTGCTCTTTACCTTGCCAAATACACGTTCTTGACCTGTCCTAATGAGGTTGTTAAGTCGTCCGGGTTTGACTCCATCCCATGTCTAGGCAACTCCACGAGCTCCTTCTTGGCTACAACTAGTTTAGATATCGCCAAATCTATGCTGCCTTCTTGTCAGATTGTCAAGACATTAGATGTTCCAGTTTCTCGACCGGTTGTTACTGAGAAATCAAGATTCTCAACTAATGTCAACAATCAAGATCTTTGGCTAAAATGGGATTCTCCAAGTTGTAGCAACTGTGAGAGAAATCATTTGAGATGTGGATTCATAAGCAATGCTTCTCTTCAAGTCAAATGCTTCCCTTTTGAAAAATCCGGTACGAATTACTCTTCTTATAACACCATTAATTGTAACAAATTATGAATAAGTTGTGTTTGTGGAAGACTTCAAATCCAAATTATCATTGGTTTTTTTTCTTAGGTTTTCCAAATAATTATCCACTCATTAAACAAAAATAATATAGAGTAAGCATTACATTTGACATTTTCGAGCCATTGACTATTGATTAATTTACATTTTTTCAAAAGATCACATCCAGTCTTGTTACATCACACGTTATAATGTCGTAGTCCGTTTACAAAATATTATTATATATACGAAACGGAGATAGCTAAGTTTGGTTGATTATTGACCTTTTGAAAACGTGATTTGGCAGGGCATAACAACACGGGAGTACAAGTGCTTAAAATTATAAGCCTGGCCATTTTCGGACCGATCATAATCTTTGCTACTTGTATCGCTATCGGAGTTTGCACCTCCGATAGATTCACTTCCCGGAGACGACGGAACGTGGCTATCGCTGCAGCTCAACCAAACGAAGTTATAGTCAGGGCGGGTCTTGACGAGTCTACAATAGAATCTTACAAGAAAGTGGAGCTAGGAGAGAGTAGAAGATTACCTGGAGTTAATGATATTGTGTGTCCCATTTGTTTATCTGAGTATGCGAGCAAAGAGACCGTGCGGTGCATACCGGAATGTGAACATTGCTTCCACATTGAATGTATAGATGCGTGGCTTAAGCTTCATGGTTCGTGTCCTCTTTGTCGGAATTCGCCTTCTCCAGTGCGTGAAGCTGTCTGAAAATTGAACAAAAACCTTTTTATATCTTGTACAAGGATACAAGATTGAAGTTGAACTGATGGAGTATTATAGTTTTTTTTTTAAAGGTTGTAATGGATATAATTGCTAGCTATTATGTTTGTGAGACTTTCAACACTGTACTTTATCTCCATGCATTTCAGTTAAAGCTTGTTTACGTAATGTAAATAACAATGGTGAAAGAAAAATGTACTACAAAGAATAAATATATTTACCAATGCAAAGAAAAAAATTACAAGAGATGACATTAATAGATTTGATCCAATCAACTGATTTTGTTATTTTTTATTTAACAAATTCATTATATTTAACAATTTGGAAAAATACCCCCCAAAATCACCGATAATCATATAACTCCTTTGTTTTAATCAATAGAACTCTTGAAAGAACATATATGCTTCCTTTGACTTTTCTTCTAAAAACAAAGATTTTTCTGACTTTCCTCTTATTACGTAACTAATGAGACTGGTTAAACTCGTTAATACATTTGTGCTTTAATATAAACTAGTAATCACTTCTCCCTTGGTACCGCGCGAACAACATTATGATATCCTCAAAACACCTATTCCCTTTAGGTTTCTTCCTTATCTTCCTCTTCCCTCTCCGACACGCCTCTAAAAAATGTTCATCTTCTTTTTATATACCACATAGATGCGGACCCTTAGAAGCCCCCATCCGTTTCCCTTTATGTGACCATGCAGGATTCAATCTCCACTGCACCGATCTCAATAAGACCGTCCTAGAACTTCCAATGTCTGGAACATTTCTTGTCCGTAATATCGACTATTACAAGCAACAAATTTATATCAGTGACCCCGAAAACTGTTTGGCTAAACGGCTTTTAACGTTCAACATGTCAGGATCTCCTTTCTCTAGTCGCTTCAGTATCTTCTACACGTTCTTTTCTTGTCCTAATGATGTCGTCTTGCCCTTTTCATATCGGTCCATTCCTTGCTTAAGCAATTCTACCTCATCCTTCTATGTCACGACTAATTATGCTTTTGTAGAGATTATGTTTCCTTCTTGTCAGATCGTGAAGAGATTACATGTCCCATCACCGTTTGGAGAAATAGAATTCTTGAGTTACGTCGGCAATGAAAGCCTCATGCTTGAATGGCTCTCACCAAATTGTAGAAGTTGTGAAATGGAATACTTGAGATGTGGGTTCAAGAAAAAGTCATCCCTCGAAGTCAAATGCTTTGGTTCTAAAGAACCCGGTAAACTCAATTGTTTCCCTTGTTTTTCTCTTTTACTTGTGAACCAAGGGAACTCTATAAATGGAAAGTATGTAGAAGATGCTACCTGTTTTGGTGAAAGGTTCAACGCTATGTACATCTTTAGGTCTGGATAGGCTTTAATTTCAAGTAATACATTACATATTAAGAAAGTAGAGGAATATCATAGTAGCACTTAAAAATTGACAATGAGGAATTGGCTAATCATTATTTAATTGTCTTTAAACATATATACATTATATTATTCAATCCAAGATTTCACCTCAACTACGGAAGTGTTCTCATTTTATCATTCAACACGCTAAAGTCAAATGTCGTATTCCGACCAAAACCTTATTGACACTGGCAGTGGAATTTGTTTTTAAAGATGTTTAATTTATATGTTTACAGTTTATACTGATATTCTCATGATCAAAAATGAATCGACATGGATATCAGATGAAAAAATATATATGTACATACTCATATTAAATTCAGTTTCAATCTAAAACTGTACCTCTTATTCCCCGAAAAAAAAAACTTAAACGGAAACCCTAATCAACCACTTTATATTAACTGTCTTAAAATGACTCGTAGAACATTATTTGGCAGGTCACTTGAGTAGTGGAGTGCTAACCGTAATTATAAGTTTCTCCATAATCGGAGCAGTCACCCTCTTTGGAACTTGTATTGCTATCCGCGTCTACAATTCCCCAAGACGAGGACATTCGGCTATTGCAGCAGCAGCAACGGTATGGCAGCAACCAAGAGAGGTTATGGCGGCGGTGAGGGGTCTTGACCAGTCTACAATAGAAACGTACAAGAAAGTTGAGTTGGGACAAAGTAGAAGGCTTCCAGGAACTAATGGTATTATATGTCCGATTTGTTTATCGGAATATGCGAGCAAAGAAACCATACGGTTCATGCCGGAGTGTGACCATTGCTTCCACGTGGAATGTATTGATGTGTGGCTCAAGATTCATGGTTCATGCCCTCTTTGTCGGAACTCGCGCAAGTGAAAGAAAGAATAATGGACTTGCAGTATAAAACTGATTGGAGAATGAGTATAATAACCTCATGATCATTTGTATTATATAGTGTTGGTAACATTCATAATACTTTAGATGTTTGGATCCTAACAGGTGCTTGTGTGAATAAGAAGTGTCTTAGCCTTACAAGGAATGCCACTGGTTTTGATAAACATATTAAATGTTTCTATGAAGTGAGGACGTATGTTATGATTAAAGATTTAATTAATTGATATCGTTTTGATTTTGTCACATTTTCTTATCCGAGTAACCGTTGTTTTCCAGTGCATATAAGAATGTGAGCATGTCTGCACCAGATTAATCGATTCATGGCTTAAAATGCACATGGTTTATGTCCGTAATCCGTATGGAAAATTTTCTTTTCAGGCATGCACTAACCCCAGCCACAAACCCTATGAATATCAGAACTAACGATGTGCAATGACAGCAAATTTACGAACAAAAGAATCAGAGATTATCACTCTATTGAACCACAAATCTTCTATAATATCTCACAATTAAAATAAAAAATAGTTTAAAAGTAAGTGGAAGAAAAGATAGATAGTTTCTTATTTGAGAAAACACATATTCCACTTTCATATGTTTATGAGAAACCTATACTAGTCAATTTATCTATTAGTTTTTCTTAATCGAGTTATTCATGCAAATTTTGGTTATTCAAGTCAAACGTTTCAATTTTATTATAAACGTCTTCCAACATTTTGAATAGAGCAGCTATTTATTAATCATTCGTCTTATATACTTGTTTCATCGTCGCACTTCATAGTTCATATCTTGAAAAAGAGAATGTTAGCTCATATATATTTCAATAGTCTTTTTGGTTGATTAAATACCATTTTCTTTACAACCGCATGTAATAAATATTTGTTGTAGGGTACTTGTCTGAATCATGCCTTTATCGAGTCAAAGCTTTATATAGAAACAAATGTGCTTCTCAATCTTTGCTCTTCATCTCACTTCATTTGGTCTATTTCCAAATGTGACATAATATTACAGAGATAAACCCTTGAAATATATACCTAAACCGGTCTCGAGATGCGGTTAAAGCATATTCATAATCAATATAAGTAAATTTAATTAGCAAAATAAGTAGGTTACCGGACCACATCGGACCACAAGACGCACAACCATACGGTGCTGTGCCCACTTTTCACAACATTATTATCAGACCAAAGGAATATACATAGAGATTTGTTATCACGAACTAACTATACTCCTCTCTAGTCTTCCTTTCACTCTCTCGTTTGATTATAATATTACTCCTATTATTTTTTTTGGTGTTTTCTCTACCAACCTTTCTCTCTTATAACAAACTTTCAAATGGAAATGTTTGAGATTTTCTTGCAAAGAAAAAGGAATCACTAGTGTTATTATTGTATTGTTATATTTTTAATTTAATAAATCTCTTAGTACAGATTTGACGACTGTTTTTTTATGCATTTATATAAAAGAAAATATTTCAATTTAGCGATATAAGTTGTACATATTACAGCATACTGTAGGGGCATAGTCGTATTTTCCAAGGTCAAACAACGAGGAAGCTCCTTCCTTCATCCAACGGTCTGTTAACTATAGGGAAATTTACAACCGCAAGTCAAAGGTTTAAAGATGTTATTAAATTAAGTAGTTATGGTTGTATCTGTCGTTCTTCCTCCTGATGAACCAGGCCGTTGAAGCACAACAGTACAGTGTGTACTACAAGCCTACAGATTCGCTGTCTGTACATCGAGTTGATACATTACTAGTTATATTTAATAATTGAGTGAGATAATATTAATAAGTAAATTATTGTAGGAATTAATCAGACACGCGCAGTTATAAAATAATCTGTTTGATTTTCTTTTCTTCTTCGAGCCCCTATCTTTCTCTCACTCTTTCTTTATAGGAACAACAAAAACAAAGCTGTTAAAAACATCTCCTTATTTCTCGAGATTTCTTCTCTTTGTGCTCGTGTCGAAGACCACAAACTGTTTTATTCTTTTTGTTCCGACAAGACTGTAAAATGGATAGACGTCGCAGGAAACAGAGCAAGGCCAAAGCGTCATGTTCCGAAGGTGAGATCTCACTCTCTATAGCTATCTATCTATCTATCAACCTCTTTTCGTTTCTATGGATGGAGTCTTGAGTTTTGATCGTTAGCAGAAGTGAGTAGCATCGAGTGGGAAACTGTGAAGATGTCGGAGGAAGAAGAAGATCTCATTTCTCGTATGTATAAACTCGTTGGAGACAGGTAAACACACACTCTCACCCTCGATCCATCTTGATCTGTTTTTCGCTTTTGTTTTGTCTGTTTCCATCTTTAGTTTAATCTGATTTTTTTAAAAGAATATACTATGGCTTTTGATTTATCTCATAAGTCGGTCGTTTTTATGTATTTTATTGCTTATTATTGGAACCGAGCTGTCAATGACTATGTTCAGCCTGATCTCGCTGATCCAGTTTGTTCTTGATTTTACTTTTTTGACTGGAAAAAAAAATTGGACCATTTCTCGAATTTGTGCGTGTAATCCTTGCGCAACGGCCATGCTAATCTTCTATTTCTTGATTTTACTTGAAAGTTATTTATTCAGCAGATTGTTTAAGTTAAATTATTTTAAAAAGCTATTTACATAAAATATAGTATTTGACGATTTAGAATCTAATATGGTATGTGGTTCATAGGTGGGAATTGATAGCCGGAAGGATACCGGGACGGACACCGGAAGAAATTGAAAGATATTGGCTTATGAAACACGGATTCGTTTTTGCCAGCAAACGAAGAGAATTTGTTAGGAAATGATTTTTAATGCATTTTCCTCTCCTTAATTCACAAGACAAGAAACAAATGAGAAGTAGTAGTTGTCCTTTTTGAGTTACTATTTTAGGATGTATAATTATCTATATATATAAAAACAGGACTGGTTAAGGTCGTAGCATTTTAGTTGGTGAAATGTAATGTTCTTCTGGCATTAAGCATAGATTATGAGACTCTAGATTATGAGTGTAATTTCAGGTTTAGATTGAGTATAATTTTGCCGATGGATGGAGATTATTGGCTTTTAATCCCCAATGAAGTTTGACTGTACTTGATGACAATTAATAAAGAATGATTATAAAAAAATTGAATAAATTTTAAATTTATTAATCCGAAAAACTTCTTTTTTTTTTTTACAATGGATGGCTTTATAGTTTGAAGACAAAATAGAATACAGTGGAAACCATAAGAAAATTGATCTAAATCAAACTATGATTGAAAGGTGAGGCGAGTGATTATAATATAAGGTTTATTATTTATTTACTTCGTCATTTTTTGAATTGATAAAAGATGAGAATGCTTATAAATATGCAATTATTCGTGTGAACATTTGAAAAAAAAAAAACAGAAATTCATCCTTTTATCTTTCAAATATATTTTTTGTAAAAAGAGAGAATATCATACAAGATCATTTAATTGATAGCAAAAATTATATATGGGGTCAAGTACTCAAATTAATGCTTCATTTACAACTTTGGTAATAAAAAGGAACCAAAGAGTATTATGGGCCTTGAGCCCAATATCAAATTAATAGCCCAAGCTCGAACGGAGTTGAAACATTTATAGTTCATGCAAAGTGTAAGCTCAATACTGCTTTTGAATACACTGATCTTTTTGTGTGTGTTTGGTTTCTTGTTGCTAATAATAATGATAATTCATTTTTGCACAATTCTCATTCATTCTTCACAGTGATCGATCACAAGGCTTTGTAGAATAGAGTGAGAGAAAAGTGTTGTGAGAGTAGCCAGTAACGTCCAGTCTCAATTGCAACTGAAGTTTCTTTCATAGAGTTATGTCTCATGGCAGTCTTGCTCAGTATCAACCTGCCATGTTCTGAATATTAGTGTTAGTCCACTCATAATGAGTTTTTTTATTATGAATTACATTACTGCTAGTCCACTCATATACAACAATTTGCTTTAGCTGCTGCTAGATCCCACCAATGATGTCACAATCACTTATAGCTGCTGATACAAAATCAACCACTATACTTTCTATTTACTTTAGTACTAGGTGATCCGCCCGCGCTGATGCGCGGGTATAGTTAAGTTAATTAGTATTTATAATTTATTATGTAAAATTATTATTTATTTATAAAATATATAATTTTTTTTATGAAAGTAGTATTATATGTATAAAGTGCACGTTATAGTTAAATTCTTTTAGTATTTATACTTTTATTATGTAAAATTATGATTTATTTATAACATATATATATATATATATATAAATTTTGTTATGAAAGTAGAATTATTATATGTATAAAGTGCACGTTAAAGCTGGAGAGAAGAATGTGCTTGAGAATAAGATTCAGCGGTGGTGATAATGCCCGAAGCGTTAAAGCTTCAGCAGGACAAAGCAGCGAAGGGGTGGAGAAAACAGACAGCACCGGAGGAGGAGGAGCAAGACAGTTCGCTGGTCCTGTAATGGGGGTTACTACACTTGATCGTGGCTTTGCTAACTCCACTACCGTTGAGCATTAACCCTTTTATGATTACTCTAGTGTTTGTTTGAATTGGATTTAAAGAATCCTGTTTGTCTGGATATTAGGATGAAGTTGTGAAACTTTCACCGCACGCGAGGGCTATTAGAGATGTGGAAGATGAGGAACTAAGAAGCTTTTTCTTCGGAATGTGAGGTTTCAATTAATAAGTAGTTGTGGAAGATAACAGCCGTCTACTGTTTTTATCTCTTCAAAGCTTGTTGGACCTTCGACTATTTTTAGCAAAACCCTTAAATAATACACTTCACCTAAAGATGGTGGCACATAAGTGATCCTTCCGATTGCAAAACCCCTCCGCCTTGGTTTCCACATTCTGGTTTTAGATGCCAGACAAAGTACGATGGGAAGTCTGCATAAGTGAGATTTTTTGATTCTGGATATATCTTATTGGCCTCCATCCAGGCTACAAACTTGGACTTCCCGACAGAAATTCGGGTTAGTACTTCTTCAACGGGGTCATCTTCATTGTAAACAACCAGTTGTTGACCTGGGAGATGGAATGATAGTTTTTCTACTGATGTAGTCCGATAGTGAGTAGGAAAAGCAAGAGTTCTCCAAGTAGCTTCACATGCTGATATGTATCTGAAAAAAAATTGCCAAACTAAAATTCAGCTAATGAACATTAAGAATCATACGATAAATCTGATTGGTTTTCCATTTTATTTTCAAAAGATAGGAAAGGAATAATATTTTTCAGTCATCACAATACTTGAATCTAATTTGAAATCGTGAAAAACCTAACAATAATTTAAATCTGATAGTCAGTCTCACCATTATCAAAATACTACATTATAAAAATTCAGCTAATGAACATTAAGAATCATACGATAAACTCACATTGTATCTCGTAGAATATTGTCAAGCTTTGAGTTATCCTTCCCCTTTGTTTTTATCTGCTCCATTGGTCCAATATTCACAATTTGACCAATCACATCTGAAAATATCAAAAAACTCTGTCATAAATCCCAAATTTAAATAAAAGAATATTTTTGAAATTATTCAAAATTGTAAATATAACTTACCGACCAAAATGTTTTTGTCTAGCTTTCCGTATAATATCTCTTCAAAGTTTGAAAAATATTTTTCTGGATAATACTCGAGAAAATCATCAGCTGCTTTGACCTTAGTTGTTCTGAAGAATGTAATCTTATAAGGATAAGGATTGGTCCTAAATTCTCCAAGATAGTCCTTCAACTGGAAAGTATTGATGCTCACAGCTTCACCTTCTTTCAGAACAGTTAGGTGTTTCTTCATCAAGTCTTCTTCAACTTGAGAATGAATCTTTGATCCCTATAAACATAAAAATAACAATGATAACTAAAAGGTCTTTTAAGACAACATGAATGAATTTGTATAATCATATAAACATATTATAAATATTGACGTGTTTTTATGGGATTAAAAACAAGCCTCTTCATCAATCAACACCATCTCATGAGTGTTTCCAGAACTCTTGTAGGTTTTCCAGAGGACCAGAACCTTCACTTTGATTTTTTGTGTTTCATCAGCGGAATCAATGTTTTTCACAAGAACAAAGGAATTGTTTTTCTTAGATATAATCGACATTGCAATAAACTTTGTAAAACTTGAGAGCAATTTTAATATGGGTAGTGAATTTTAAAGTTGTCTATCATATATATATATATATATATATATATATATATATAGCATAATAGGTCAAGTTCATGTGAGAATTATATATTTTCCATAATTATTTCTTTCCTTTTGTGTTTTTCTATTAATGGGAAATATACAAAACAATTGAGTAAAAAAGTAAAATTTACATCTCTAAGAAATATCGAAGTCACGAACCGACATGACATGCGTGACACGCAATTGTAATAGTTACTATATGTAGCATAATAGGTCAAATTCACGTGAGAATTATATATTTTCCATAATTATTTCTTTCCTTTTGTGTTTTTCTATTTATGGGAAATATACAAAACAATTGAGTGAAAAAAGTAAAATTTACATCTTTAAGAAATATTAAAGTCACGAAGTCACCGACATGACATGCGTGTCATGCAATTGTAAGAGTTACCATAACTAAATATGGTAATAAATAAGAGTTACCAAAACTAAATAAGAGTTACCATAATTAAATATGGTAATAAATAAGAGTTACCATAACTAAATAAGAGTTACCATAACTAAATATGCATAAATAAGAGTAATCATAACTAAATATGCATACCTAGTGTAAACTATAAATATTAATTTGGAATATAAATTGGAATATGAATCATTATGACCACGTGTAATTGATTTTTGTATATCCATTCCAGATTTTTTAATATTAATTTTATTGACTTCCTAATTTATTAAACTATTGAATACATGCATGTATCTTCCAACCGGTGAGATTATTTAATAACTGAAATTATGCATGGTTGCCAAGAGACCTGCAAGTGTCCAAAAAACACACACAGCTGTCTCACCAGGCCTAGCTCATGTGCACGTAATAATGTATTTCAAGGTTCTAGAATTTGTAGTTTAGAAGACCAAGGAAAACGCCTAATGAAAAAATTGTATATATGAAGGGTATCAAAAGATTATTAAGTATTGAACAAAAATGCCTTTGTTATTTAATTATAATAACATATTTTAAATTAATATTAATAAAATACAACATAAAAGATAAATAGAATGGCAATCAAAGCCACCGTTTAACAATAGACGGAGATTATATTATTGATAAGGCATTTCAAATCTTAAATATTGTCAAGGAGCTTCCATTGATACGCATGAGTGATTTGATATCCGCCAAAGCTAAACTCTTAATTTGATCTTCTGAGAAATTTAAATCTGAAAGAAAAGAATCAAATTTAAATTATAAGCATTGAGCATTATAATGAAATTTAATTAGTATTACTTATCCTCCTTTTTTCGAAAAAAAAGGATCTTACTTGTATCATCCATTTTTTTCCTTTCGTTGCATGATATATCTGTTGATAGTATTTTCCAAGTAGCATTCCATATGTTTTCTGGAGTTATGGTATTATTTGAAAGCAACATTGTACAAAACAGTTGACGAAGACACTTTGCTGAACACCAAAAACTTGCTTCTTTAATAGCTTCGATGTATTCTTTATCATCGTCGATAGGAACCTGCAGGGGTTTGAGTTTTTCCTCAGCTGAATAAGTGTTGGTCAAAAGAGAAGAAGAATTTTTTTTAGGTGTGTGAGACGACATGGCCTAAAGTTTTTTGTTAAATAATTATTGCAAGGTAATATGAATGATATATATATAACATTCACGTCTTTGAATTCACGTCATTGAATATATGAATAATATATTTTCCATATTGATTGAATATAGGAATCATATATTTTCCATATAGTTTTCCTTCGGGGAATAATGTTATATAACATTCACGTCTTTGAATTCACGTCATTGAATATATGAATAATATATTTTCCATATTGATTGAATATAGGAATCATATATTTTCCATATAGTTTTCCTTCGGGGAATAATGTTATAGTTTTAAGTATTCACAAGCCATGTCATCTTTTTCATAAGCCATGTCATCTATTTAAGTGTGCCATGTCATCTTTTTTTTTGTCAGAGTCTTTGTAGAGATGACATGTAAGCAAATTTTTAAAAATCACTTCTCAAATATAGTCTAGGGGATACAGAAATATTGATTGCACAAAATGCAAAGTAAACCCAATGTGATACATATTTCTATTTATAAAAGTTTTAAAAGGTTTTCTCTTAGTTTAATAACAAAAGTAAACTATAAATCTATAGACAATAAAGACTAATAACAGAAAATCACGTTTCTTAGATTTCACAATACTCAGTCAAAAGCTGTACTAAAGAACCTACTCACCGCATTCTCACACAGAATCTTCAGAACCTTACCATTACTTGGCTTCACACATCTCGGCATCTTAAACTGTCCAGCCGATGAACCAAGCCCAAGAAAATGCTCCTGAACCTTCCTAAAAGTTCCTCTCTCCACAACTCTCAGCTCCAAAGCTCCAATAGTCTTGCACTTTCTAGAACTCATATACCCCGCATCGATAAACCCTTTGTCTAAACAGTTGCAGCAATCTTGAAGAACATCTCCCTCTGTCTCACCTGAAACCTCCCAGAATATAACGTAATGTCCCGGCTCTGTAGTTACATCAACATGGCTTGAGAAGTCAATGACCTCAATCTTCTCTTCAGAGAGCCTCTTCGCTGCTGATTCCACCGAAAGCTGAAGGTCTCTTTCAGTGTTCTTGTCGATGTTGATTGAGAGAATCAAGTTCCTCCTGCATATGAACTTGAGTTGCGGAGTCTTGTTGTAGAAACCAATGATCCTCACCACATCTCCAAGCTTGTATCTATACAGTCCTGCATAGTTTGTTATAACAACCTCGTACTCTTCTCCTATCTTGACATCAGTTAAACCGACCGGTTCCTTCTCTGTTTCAGACACAGGGAGAAACTCGAAGTAACCGAGATTCGGAACCACAGCGAACGTAGCTTCCTCCGGAGACAACCTCGGCGTAACGTTAGCAGCGATCCACCCTTCAGAGCTACCGTAGTCATGACTCACAAGAGGCAGCTCGCCAGCGTAGTGCCTCAGCTTCTTAACGTACGGCTCCATGGAGCCAGTCATGATCCCGTAGACATACTTCGCGTTCGGGAAAAGCGCGGGAATCAACCCATACCAGTTGCTCAAACTCAAACACTTGGTTCTGATCATGTCCGCCAGCTCAGGGTTAGGCCTGAGGAGCTTGGACATAGCGGAACGCACCGATGGGACGGTGATACGGCTGGTTAAAACACCTTCTTTAATATCGGCAACGATCTCTTCCCAGACCTGTTCAAAGGTTCTGAACGCGTGGACGAGGCCGTGAGCGAAGGAGGCGAAGACGTATTGGACCTGGTCTCTGAAGAGGATGCCTGATAAGAGATGGCAGTACAGTGCTTGATGAACATCAGGGCTGAAGATAACTTCGTCGGGGCTACAGCAAAGGGACTGTATTGATCTCATTCCGGCTTTGAAGTTGGGGTTACGGTAAACGTTTGTGGTTGCGGTGCCAACGGGGACGCCTCCTGTTGATGTGTATTGCTTGCTGCTGAAGATAAACTGCAAAGCTCTTCCGTTGTCATCTATAGGGAACTCTCTGTGGAAAATGAAACTTCATGCAAAGGGATGGACACAGAGAAGTGTGTGTGAGAATGTGGAAGATTGAATCAATCAATCACCTGTTTCTGAAGACGAAAGCAGTGCGGAAGAGTTGGATTGTATTCTCCATTAACTCGTCAGTGAAAGGAACAAACTTTGGACGGCCTTGACTTGTTCCTGAGCTGTTAAACAGAGAGAAACAGAGGTTATATAACAGAAACAGAGGAAACAGAGATTCATTGATCAGACTCTGAGAAACATGTTTACCTTAAGGAGATGGCTGGAACAGGACGGCCAGTGAGAATAGGAGAAGTGTCACCGTCCACCATTCGTTGGATGTAAGGCTCTAACTCAAAGTCAGTGACTAATGGAACCAATGCTTTGAAAGCTTCTGGGTCTGTTGTGGTTCCGTTGATCCCAAAGTTTTTTAAGTAAATGGCGGAATGGTTCTTGAGTAGAATGTCTTTTAAGGTTTGTATCTGGACTTGATCAGCGTTTCTGCTCATTTCCTCGAAGTCTTCGATTACTCTGTTCATGTTGAAAGTCTCAACCTTTTTCTCCAACATCCTGAAATAGAAACAGAGAGGATCAAGAAATGGCATCGAAATAGTTAAGAGACAATCCGTACCAGAAGCGGGCAGAGAGAGAGAGAATGTAAGGAAGGAAGAGACTTAAAAGCCCTTTTATGTATTGTGAGCATCCAAAAAGAGAAAGTTTAAAACAGAACAAAAGTGAAAACAGAGAGAAACGATTTTGGAGGGAATCTACGCATAGCAGAGGGAACACGACTCTGTCTGTCTGATGATGAATCCCACTTGTCCTAAAGATGATAGATCACGATAAGGCTGAGGTCACGAATCAAGCGTTTTTTTTTGTTTTTGTTTTTGAGGAACCTAATAGTTTTCTAGAGGTTACTACCAATCGAGGAATCTGTTAGGAGCAGAGGTTAAAGGAGGAGAACTTTGGAATCTATCTGAATTAAAGAGAAGAGAGAGAGAGAGAGGGGCAAAAGTCAACGATGGTCGGAACAGGAGACAAAATTAACAACATAAATTCTGATACGGCGGAGCATAAATTTTCCGATGAAGGAGTGAGAGGGGAGGAGAGAGAGAGAATACCTGATGTTGTTGCTTCAAGCTGTGAAGCTTGGAGGAGGATTAGATAGAGATGGAGAGAGACAGAAGATTAAGGAGTGAGATAGAGAAAACAAATTTTGAGTGATTCAGAAAAGTCAGAGGAAGTTGCGATTTTATAGAGAGAAAAGAAAGAAGAAAAAAAGAGCTTGAGAGTTTGAAGGCGATGGATCAGCGAAAGCCGTTAACGAGGCTCCGATCCATCATCACTGATAGTCGTTAAACTTGTGTGGTATCAAATTTAAATATATGTGAATTATGATCTAAAATTATTATTAAAAAATTATTTTTTTGTCTGTTTATTATGCTATTACAAACTATGGAAACATTACATAGACGATATTACAACCGACAATTTTACTTGTCTTACGAGGATTCACGTATGACTGCATCACCTTGAACCGCCATGTGAGATCTATTTCCGACGGTACTCCTTGCACCATGCTGAAAATCTCTTATTAGTATTTCTCCAATTTTTCTGCATAATTCGTCTTCTCTGGGAATTGAAACTCAGACCTCCTGTTATAGAAATCTTTTATCATCTCCGATGATAAAAAAATCTTTTATCATCGGTATTTTTATTATATAAATTTTATATATTATTATTAGCATAAGTAGTTAATATAAAGTTTATACAAAACATAAAATTTTAAAATAAAATAATAGATAAGTATCAAGTTAAAATAAATCGTGTCTATATTTATTACTGTGTGCATTGATTTAATAAATTAAACTACATTTTAAAATGAATAGTTAGTATTCTTTTTTTTTTGCATTATACACGGGTTCTCTAAATTTATAACTTAGAACTCTTGTGGATGTATCAATTTGTTAGTTTAGTTTAAATTTTATTAAATTATAAATATAAGTTATATTTTCTTTTTAGATAATAGTATTGAAAGAACCAAGATATGGTGGGCAATATGAATCTTAAAATAACAAAAATGCTTAATTTGTCACAAATTTTAGATTTATATAATGTCAACCAATTAAAATCAAGTTTGCTATGCTTTAGAAAATACATTGAAAAATAAAAGAGAAATTTGATTTTTATGTTGAGCACTTTACTGATTTAAATAATAAAATAAACTGATTTGTAAAAAAAGTTATGACGGCTTGGTAATTCTCTAGGAGCACCAGCATTGGACTAATATTTTTTTTTCCCATCAACATATTTTATTAAACCAAAGTAGGATCATACAACACCAACGGATAGTATGATTCTCCGTGGTTAGCTAAACCGGCAGAAGACAGAGATATCTCCGGATACTAGAACCCACTGCGGGGTAGCAAACAAGAACGAAGCAAACTACACTCTTAACACAAGCAATTAAACTTCCAAACCTCCAGAAAAAAGTCTAACAACAATAGCAGGGATGACTAGCTTTTAGAGAATCTATGACAGCTGTTTAACGTGAATGCCCTCGGCCAGACCACCGCTAAACCACCTCCTCCTAGCACAACGAGGAAACACCTCAAGAACCAAAGAACCAAGTAACAAGGCTTCATAAAGCAGAAGTTAGAATCAATCACAGATTCAGACGAGAACTCCCGAAAGCGGCTGGGTCTTCATCAACCCTTGAAAGCCTAAGAATGAAGCCACAAAACAACAAATCTCCACGAGATTTGAACAGACAGCTAGGGGCGAGGCCCACTTGATCCGGAAGACGAGCACAGGCCAAGAACGGCATAAGAGTGGACAAGATGGAAGCCACAGCAGACTCCACACAGACAGCCTACACCTACAAAGAAGAGACCATCCCAGAGGCGAAGAAGAAACGCAACAACAACTGGGCAAAATAGATCTAGACTGAGGTTCGAAAACAAAAGCCTTTGTAGTTAAACTACACCGTGAATCGATAGATCCGGGTACTTTTGTAGCAAAAACCCAACCAAATCAGAAGACCCAAGTTGATTTGAAGTGAGCGAGTCTCTCCCAAAACAGAGGTAAAGTTACACACCGACAAACCAAAAGTCATGGCTACACAAACTACAATCTAAAGGAGACAAAGCGAACTAGACCGGCGGTGGCGCTATCGGAGCCGCCACGCACCAGTCAACCGAAGTTACAGAGTCGCCGCAAGAGTTGGAGATAAGGGAGACGCATTGGACTAATATATCATGGAGTATTTCAAAGAATTAAAATTAAAAAAAAAAATAAAAAAGTGAAAAAGGAAAAGAACATTCGTACCATGAGATTCAATCAAAATATAAAAATTGATTATGATGAATTATTTTCAATTGGCTGATATATATAATTTTTTTGGACAGTACAACAGGTTGATATATTTAATTATTTAACTAAATAGTTTAGAGACTCTCTTTGTAGTGTTGTTGTACTCGTTGGCAATGAGCCCTAGTTTATTTTTTTCCTGTATTTTACTCTCTTTTCCTGAGTTTCGCAGTGCTCACTGACTGGATTTGGGATTCTTTTTGGTCTCCGGCCACATTTTTTTGTTTTATTTACTTCACACGAGTTGATGTAGCCCATAAAAAGCTAAAATAGTGGTGCATACTCCATAAATCACTAATTATTTTATTAGATTAGGACCATGTTGTCAGATAACGCCAACTTTGTTTGTATGGGTTCACTAATGCCAAAACTTTAGTTTATTATATAATCCTAATAGGTTTTATTGGCACGCGAATTTTACGTTACGATAAACCAAACCTACAAAAGATTCGCATGTGGGGAACAAGTTACACTGACTGTATAATCTTATTTTTGATCGACAAATACATAACGCATTGCTGCACCAATCAGTTTAGGAAAAGCCAACTTCTAGAAGCACGTTTGTTTGACAAGTGAGGAAAATCAGAATTAGTAAGATGTTAGAAGCCTTTTACTAATGTTCGAGTATTATGTTTTTAGGTAATGGTTTATTTGAATATATAAATAGTATTATTGTTATTTTATTACTATCTGAATAATTCCATTTTGAAGTATTCTAAAATTCTTATAAGTTTAAAAATGTTTTGCTTCCGTATATACATTTCTATTTTCATACACCTTGGATAATCACTTGAACAAAATTTAAAGCAGCAATGAGAAAACAGTATTTTGAGTGATTAATGATTCACTAATCAATCAGTAATGCACATATTTTGGTTTTTGTTAATGTACCTGACTAATTTTTGGTCTTTTAGGAAAAGTGCAAGAAAACGCAGAGGCGCTTTACGGCCCACTCAAAAAATGGCAGTCCTCGTATAATTTCACTAAACATTTGAGGCTAGCTAGCTAACATACCAGTTATTATAGTCCCACGAATAAGTTAACGACACAATTTATTCAATAACCACAGTTATTTATTCTAATAATCAATACCTATTGATGTCTCCATGCATTTGTCATTAGGTCAGTGAATATTTTTTTACGTACGTTGTCTCGTTTACATACGTCTTATCTATGTGTTACGCTTTAATATATATCACCTAATCAAATCATACATTGGATATCCGAGAGTTCCATGGAATATGTTTACCAAAAAGAAAAATATTATTATTACTCCTGCTCCCTCCATTTTGATTTAAATAACGTTTTGGGATCTTTTTTAGTTTCAGTATACTTGACGTTTTACTGAACAATGAAAAATATGTGACAAATGAATATGTTTACCCATATTTACTCCATTCTAAATGCTTTACAAGACATGATCAATTAATATAGAAGGATAGAAAAGGTATTATGCTGGGTGTCTAATTTGTGTGAAATCTTTACAACTTCAAATAAAAACAGAGGGAGTACAACTTTTTCCTTATAGTTGAATGATACATGCTATAAATCATTTTTTATTACCTACGAAAACGAATTTGAATATTCGTAGTACTTTATATGTATATTAAATATTTCGATCAAAATAAGTAGCATTCTTTATACTAGTGCTCACTGTGTAACGTGGAACTCATGTAATTAGATGTTTTTCCATCGGTGTTATTGACATGTAAGTTATATGAGAGAAGAATCAAATACTAATGACCATGTGAGGGATCACTTTCGCATGCAGTCTTGGTGATAACTTCAAAAGCTTTTTTCTAGATATATGTACCTCCAAATCCATGAATTTGCTTTTATGACTTTTTAATCATTTTCCTTTACCACGTAAAATCATTTCAAAAAGGGGTTTTTTTTTTTTTGGTAAAATGTAAAGTTAGTTTCAAAAAGGGTTATATTCACAGAACAGTGGTTAATTTGTTTGCATTTAAATAACGCGATCAAATAACTGAATAAAAAAGGTGAGACGTTTGTAAGAAAAAGTTTCATATGAACGATAAAAAGTACAGCGTATAACGAATGAAAAAGGTCTTGAAGTTGAGTTCATGCACGTATCAAATGATTGATTCTTAACTATATAAATTTGATAATTTTATCAGTTTCCCCTTTATTCTATTTATTAATAAATAAATCGATCATATTCTAGTGGATACATTCTTACTCTTAGCCTGTTCTAATAAAGGAATTTCGAGCCATAACTTTATTTAAAACCCTGTCTAAAACAATATTTGGCGTTCTATTTTTCTTATAAACTACAGTCTACGCTTGATGAATCATGCTGTCATGCATATATGGTTCGAAAAACAAAATCAACTGGATGAAAGAAAAAAAAACTAAATGTCATAATAATGGAGATATATCATGACTCCATTACTCATATCCATTACCACTAGTGTCAAACTCAAACTTCTTTTTGAACAGTGACCACAAATAGATTTTACGAAAACGACCCCTTAGATTTAATGCAATTCCGTTTGCGGCCACTTTCTGTGTGTGTTTATGATCGCTTATCAACACCTTTTGATTGTTTTCAAGTCATCATCTTCTCAATGTCAACGAGGATAAAATCGTGTGAACACCTTGTTCCTTCGACGGCTAGCCCGAATACTAAAGATTTAGTAACGATTTGTACGAGACATTATATTTTTCATAGTAGCATCTATCATTACATTTTCACGTTTTGTATACATATTTATATGGTATGTCGATGTATCATGTATTTTAATTAATGTTGCAGGATACTGTGGAATATTCGACCGACTGAATTAAATTTTGATTCAAAGTTTTAGTTCTAAAGACTAGGCTGGTGGGTTTTGGTTTTATTTCCGAGTCGACATTCCGATTTGTGTCGACCATGGTCAGTGCTGAACTGCTGGTGTCCGACATTTACATGTGGGTACTATACATTAACTAAGTCTGAATTAAACATAATTAAATTGTCTCTTGTTGTGAGAAGAAAAAAAAGATAAAGGGATTGTGGATTAGGTTAAGGAGATTAGTTAGATGTTACTAGTGGTTAATCACTGTTACAAAAGGTTAGGAAAGATAAAATTAATTATTTAACTTAAAAAATTGATGAGTAAAGAAAGATGTGAGAGATATGAAAAGGAGGAAATATCTCTATGATAACTTTATTTGTCTTGTATTGTAAGTAGCTACTCCTTACGTTTCATATTAGAGACATTATATAATAAAAAAATTGTAAGAAAATAAGTGTCTTTTAGAATTTTAATGTAAAATTTATTAACTTTCTATTTTGTATGATTTTTATATATTTTTAGTTTCCTACTAGTTGAAATATGATTAGTTGTATAGTTAAGAATGTTTTTATTTAAAAAATATACAAAATTAAATATATATTTAATCTATGTGCACAAATCTAGAACGACACTTAAGGTTACTTGTAGCCTTGTAGGTTTTGCGAATATTATTTATCACAAAACGAATTGACTCTTCCCAATAAATAAAAAATTTGGAAGAGTGAACAAAATGAAATAAACCAAAATTAGAAAAGAGATTTATATATGCTTTAGAAATATCATAATGGATTGTAAAACAATTAATATCACTCTTTATGCGATTATTTAACCACTATCTTCCTCTTCTTCTTACAATCTCGTTTATGATTTATGATAGAGTATTCCGTAACAAAGAAAATTAAGTTTGACAACATCATAGCTTGATCAACATAAAAGAGAGAAAATAGTGTCTCACAAGATTGTTTTCAAGACCTTTGTCGATGCAGTGTTGAAGAGAATGAGAGTTGTTTGAGATGATGCTTTTGATTGTTACCATTTCATTCACCAATTCTAGAGGCACCTTATTTTCCAAATAAGTGTCGCAATATCCATTACCAATCCTAATGACTACTTTTCCGAGATCATTTCCACAAGGTACAACTCTAGCGATGGAACAAACAATAGTTTTACAATCTCAACATTTACTTTGTTCACTCATCTCCATATCTTCATAATTTTCAACCGCTTTAGCAAATTCATCGCATAATTCTTCTACAACATGTTCTTTTCTCTCATTTTCAAAATCTTTCAAAGATTTTGTTGAACAATGATTTGATTCACAAAGCCCTCATGTTAGCTTCCCGTGCATAATCTCTGATTTATTTCTAACTTGCAGCTCCTTCTTCATACACATCCTTTAGCTCTTCTTCTTCCATGTTTTAATGTTGGTCTACATTCGTCCAACTCCATCTTTAGAGCTTTGACCAAACACACATTCATATCCAGTTTAGCACATTGAGAAGCTTTGTAGAGGGTCAACCATATCTCGCATGCTTAGCAACACTCTCAATTTAAAAGAATAAATTATTATTATTAATTAGAAGTAGTAAAAAAATGGACAGGAAATTTACTTGTATGTGTAGTTTATATATATGCTCCCCTCCATATGTAGTAATATAAAGTGTGAACTACCATTAGTCATTATCTTCGTTTTACATTTTTAAGCTATCACTTGGGACTTTTGGCGTATTCATTCATTTGGTGTACTATAACATGACATTTTTAGAATTGCTGCAAGGAGAAAGACAATTTGCACATAAGAAATCAATAATGGGCTACAAGCCTAAAACAACTGGGCCATTAGGCTCATTATTGGGCTTATACTATGGTATATTATTTAGGGTTAGATAAGTAAATTTGGGAGCTCGTCTTCAATGTCTTAATTTCTCCGTCTCTCATACGTTTTGAACAATCTTCAAAACCTCTCGACCTCCGCCGATTTTAGCTTCTCGTTCTCTCTTTGCTTCGTTCTAGGGTTTCTGTTACTCTCTTGCTTCAAGGATGGGAAAGGCAAAGAAGCCTCAGAAGTTTGCTGTTATGAAGAAGACGATAAGCCACAAAGCTCTCAAGCAGTAAGTCAAACGATTGATTGAAAGTTTATATTTTTTCATCAATGCTGCTTTGTTTGTCTTCTTCAGCTACAAGGAGGAGGTTCTGAATCCAAACAAGAAGGACCTCACTGAACTTCCCAGAAACGTGTAAGCTTATCTTAGCTCTTTTACAAAGTTGTAATTTTTATGTGTTTGGATTTGACTTTTTGTTTTGGGATCAGACCAAATGTTCCATCAGGGATGTTCTTTTCTCACAACACGAACATGGTTCCTCCGTACCGAGTTCTGGTGGATACTAACTTCATCAACTTCTCTATCCAGAACAAGGTAACACATCCTAGCTTATCTATACTCGATGGATGTTTGTACTGTTGACCTTGTTCTAATTAGTGTCCCTTTTATTGTATTCAATAGATTGATATTGAGCAGGGAATGATGTTCTGCTTGAACGCAAAATGTAAGTTACTTTTGTCTTTAGTTAATGGATAGATATATATGCAAGATTCTTACTCTCCTTTGATCGTTTCGGGTTTGAAGGCACTCCTTGTATCACTGACTGCGTCATGGCTGAGCTTGAGAAGTTAGGCCAGAAGTATCGTGTCGCTCTTAGGTATTTATTTGCCTTCAAGATTTCTAAAGGTTGCATTCGTTTTTTTATTAATTAATTGGTGTAAGTTTGGTAGGATTGCGAAGGATCCTCGCTTTGAGAGACTACCTTGCGTACACAAAGGGACATATGCTGATGACTGTCTCGTTGACAGAGTTACTCAGGTAAATGCTTCCTGCTTTGTCTTGTTGAACTTTGTATCCCAGATTCTCTCAGGAGAGCTAATGATGAACTCTTGTATCAATAGTTCTTGGTGTGTAGAAGATTTTATATTTTGTGTGTTTAGTTGATTATACTTGTTGTTATTTGTTATATGCAGCATAAGTGCTTCATGGTGGCTACTTGTGATAGAGACTTGAAGCGAAGGATCCGAAAGGTAAAAGATGGTTTGATACGTCAATCTTTTTCGTTACACGTCAATGGATGTTAACTTATCTTTTGTTGGTTTGAAGGTTCCTGGTGTGCCTATTATGTATTTGGCGGGGCGCAAGTACTCAGTAGAGAGGCTGCCTGAAGCAACACTTGGTAGAGGTATATGCATCTTTCTTGGACTCTTGTGACATCTTAATCTAAATCTACTTTGGTGTTTAGCCTAATAATCGAACTTGCTTTTGTAACCTTTGGCTATTTTTTTTTTTTTGGTATGGTGCAGCTCCAAGATACTGATATTCGAACAGAGGCCCGTATGGATTCTGAATTCCGAGAAGCTCTGAAGCTTGAGTTAGTGTGCTCTGAATCAAATGTTGTCATGTCTTTTGAGCAATTTTTGTTCCCTGAATTTAATACATACAAATTTAATGAATAACTTAAATAAAAATCTTTATAGTACCTTTACCACTTTAAGCCTTTTTTAAAACACATTATATATATAATTAATCCAAGTTTTTCTTTTCGACTTATTTTCTCTCATAAAAATCTCATTTTTCGAATTTAGCTTTGCATAAAAATACAATGGTGGTGTTCTTTAATCTTCAGTTTCCATGAATTTTCTTCCCTCTCATGTAATATTTTGTGATGCTCGTTCTGTGGCAGCGTTTATTTGACGAACAGGGACAACTAAACCAAATTTTGTTAGTTTCAGCTCAAAACAACTATAACAAGGGTACAGATTGTTAGCAGATGTGAATGAATGATATTTTATTTGGCTGGAAAAAAAAAACAAATGTGGGGAAGATGATTGTTGAGCTATTCAATAGAGTATATGAATCACAACTGCCCATCTGCCCCAAAATGATTTTGCAAGGGAAATCTTTCGTACAAAGTGCATTGCTAGCACTAAGCCGATACACACAATCCCTGCTTTCTTCATTTTTTCAAAAACATATTTAAAAACCATAAATATAATCGGATTTCATCTCGCGAGAACGATCTATTATACTTTCCGATATTAACTCTTCATTGCATCTCTTAACTGACAACCATAGACTTAAATTAAATAACAGAGATCTAATTTGAATGCTAAACAAAAATCTCAGAAACGGCGGGGAAGGAGAAACTGTGGAAGTTGAGTGTACCGTACCTTTAGATCGGTTTATATAGAGGCGTCTGTATTAGGGCTAATGGGATGTTGATTAGGCCCATATTTAACTTAAGCCAATTTTCCCGCAAAGAAAAACAATTTCTTTTGGGATGACGACTTGACTCTCTAATCTCTCATGTCACCGGCTTACGTGTACTCGAATGTTTATGGGGAATGTAAAGTAATATGTGGACAGACCCATGTTACTAATTTTAATGAAATTTTGGTTACGAACCAAAATCAAAGTTTAGTTAATTACTTATTCTAAAAGACAATTACGTACGCAATAAGCTCCAACAATTACAGCACGAGATTGTGCGGAGAGTGGGGGGTAAAAGCGAATTCGCGGACTAGTCGTCTAACTCAATTTAGTACTACCATTTAACGCATTCACATTCCTTATGACACGACAACATTTTCAAAAGTACGTACAAATAGATATGTTCACATTTCTCAAGGTACTCACGATTGATGACTTGCGTGCGCCTTACAAACCAACAAAACACTTCAATGATCGGCTATCATATTATAACCATGAGCTTCAAGGCACGTAGAGAGAAAGCAGCAGATTCACTTGCAAGTCAATGCTCCTCAAATTTTTGGACACGTTGCAGCCCTTATTTGGACGCATCTTAGTAATGTATATATGCATGTAAGTTTATAAAATTATATCTTATAAATAGTTATGTCATTTATTAAAATTAAGATAGCATATAGCATATATATAGCCAACCACACTGTTGTTATGAACATAAAAATCAATTGGAGCTGAATTAAGTAGACCATATGATGAAAGAATGAAAATCCAATAAATAAATTAAACAGTAGTAAGATAGTTGTGAAAACAAAAGGACCAGAAGCTGCTTTTTTTATTCGAGAGGGGCAAGCCATAAGTAGAAGGCGGAGAAAGGGGCCAAATGCGTGAGATCGTGGACAGTGTTTGAGCTAAGTTGGTAAAAGCCGAACCCAGTTTCACTGCCTTCAAAATAGACTGAATTCGGGTTCAGCCCCGGATATTTTGTCGCAGAGACACAAAAGGATTCGTTCTTGCCTAGGAAAATGCAGAGATCGCCAATGTCTTGTGTATAGGAACACAACTTCTTACCATGGTCTTGCTTAAACACCATAAAGCCCTTGGTTTCGCACATGAGTCTTGACGTCTCTTTTTCCATCTTACCACCAGCCATACACCTTCATAAATCGGTAACATACAATTTTATATTTCCCATGCATGCAAGGGCGAAGCTAGGATACTTTTTAAATGGGTGCACTATTGCTAAAGAATATAACTAAGCATGGAACTTAAAATATTAGGGGGTACACAACTTGACTTTTGACATCTTATACACCAAAGTTTTAATAACTTTGTATACAAATTTATAAGAAGTAATATTGTTATGGGTGCACGTGCCCCACAACTATGTATTTGTGTAATAATAGCATTACAAGGAAGGAGAATTACCAGATAACGATGAAAGAGTCCCCGGAAGGTGACTCGACCAAGTACTGAGTTCTAAAGATAGATGACTGATACAAATCTTGTGTGGTCTTGGGGATGTCAGAAAAATAGAACCTCCTGTAAGGACTCACCGGAGGAAAGTCAGAGCAAGTCTTGATCAGATCAGTCGGAGCCGTATGCGGGGAATGGAGATAGAACTTCTGGTCTCTCATAGAGTGCATCACAGCTGAAGTGAAGAAATTGTTTGGGGTCTCGATGTGTGTCCACTCCGAGTCACCAGGCCGACACAGACTGACGAGTGGAGCAAACAACTTAGCAGCCACTACACAGTCACGTTGGTTCGGGGAGGCTGAGAGAGAGACCTTGGAAACTCGGGCAACTGAACCTCTGTAACACCCGTCGAGAGGGGGCAGTGTTATTGTTGTTGGTGAAGAGGCACAAGGGTTAAATAGATTGGTGAGACGCAGTTTCGAATTTTGAAGGTCCGTCACAGCCACCCATCCCTTGGATGAACCTATCCTCAACGACTTAGCAACCTCTGTCGGGAGAGTCTTGCCGGGGATCTTCACCATCTCAAGCTTACACGGATCCAACAGATTTAAGGTGACCACTCTTTCACTGGAGGACTTCAACGTGACCTCCCTCTCTCTGACCAGGAGATATGGCTGCGCCGCCGCCGTGGAGAACGATCGGAGCTTCCTGGTTCCGCCGACAAGGAGAAACATTATTCTTACTAGCTACAAACTAATCTTTGTCTTACCAGCAAACCCTTTTAGTGATCTTCCTTTATATTCTACCAACCAATTCGCTTCAGTTATTTGTACGGATATGTTTCCATATGATTCAGCTCTATCTATAACTCCGATATCATATTCTTTGAACCGCTTATAATTATCAATCTTATATTTTCTACGTTTCTAAATCATATTTTTAAATAAGTTTTTATGTAACTTGAGTTTGTTTCCTCTCTTACGTCTGAATCTAGTTGTTCGAGATATGAAATTCTTATTAAATATTCAGATAATATGGTTTAATTAGTTATTCGAGATATGAAATTCTTATTAATTATTCAGATAATATGATTTTTTTAACATTAACAAATCAAAATCAAAGTGTCGTTAATTACTTATTTACAAAGAAATTTTACCACGCACCAAGCTCCAACAACTACACCACGAGATAGTGCGGAGAGTAGCATAAAACTAGATTCGTGGACTAGTCTAGCTAAGTCATCTAACATCCAACGCATACACATTCTTTACAACAAACCAAATATTTCAAAAAATACAAATAAATATATATGTGTTCACATCACTCAAGCTCTACTCACGGTTGATAACTTGCGGTTGCCTCACAAACCAACAAAACACTTCAATATATATTCGGCTATCATACAACCAGGAACTTTTAAGGCACGTAGAGAGAAACCAGATTCGCTTGCAAGTCGATGCTTCTCAAGCTTTAGACATGTTGCAATCCGCGATTGGAACGCATCAAGCTTAATGTAACTAGCTTACATCTCATACAGTTACGAGTACGTTTATATATCCGGAAAAAAGAACCACAATATGCTATCGCTAAATTTAAATTACATATTAGTAATGCATTATTTGAGTATTGCATATAAGTTTATAAATTATATGTTAAAAATAGTTATGTCATTTATAAAAAATAAAGATAGTAGTAGTCTACAACTCTACATACATGAGTGATCAGCTTTTAACATTTCGACGACCTACGACGGTAAGGTCGTCATCAACTACCAACGGAGAAAAATAACTATGCAACTACTATTTTAACTCTTTTTGTACCCAACTTTAGAAACATCTATTTCCGACAACCAAAAAATCTTTAAACTAAAGTAAGTTATACTGTTCTTAATTCAAACACAAACTCTTTTTATTCATGTTTCATAATATGCGACTGCGTTTTTTTTTTCTTTTTTGAAACGTTTTTTTTTTTTTTTTTCACTGGGTATTTATTAAACAAGAACATAAACAAAGTAGACCCAAGAAATGGGCAAAAACAACATAACAAAAAGCCCACACTACAGGCAAAGAAAATATAAACTAAAGACCCACACAAGGCTCAGAGAACAAAACATCTTGAGGCCATAATAAGCCCACAAGAGTAAAACCCGTTGGGGAAGAAGTGACACGATGCCACCACGTGTACGATCGCCCAGCGATCAATGTACACGCGTCAAGACGCGGATCAAACTTCTTCCTCCGGAGCCAGCGAAGAAACGCGACAGAACACCGTCGACGACGAAGCAAAATCGATGAAACGCCGATCAAACAAACCGGCCTTCACAGAGATTCGTTTCGAGAGGATTTGCTGACAGATCTATGCTTCATAAAATCATCAATCGTCTGCAATCGATTTGAATCCAATTTTCCTGAAACGCAAACCTCCATCTTTGATGATTCAAATAAGTTTGAAGATGGCGACGACCCTAGCCGAGGGGAGGAAAGAGACATTGAAACTTCAAATCAAGAGTCGATTGGACTAAAAAGGACTAGAAGCATAGATCGATAACCAACCGGAATACTCCGGTGAGAAGCCGGCGAAGAAAGGTGCTATAGAAGCCACCCCTTCCCGGAGACCTAAAGCCGGCGAAGACAGTGATAAAGGATCCACCGCTTCCCAGAGACAAGAGTCCGAACATCGGGAGAGTTGAATCGGAAAAGATCCGACCATCAAGCCTCGACGTTCTCTCTCTGAAAGATACGAGAGAGATAAGAGAGAGAACGGAGCTCAGAACGACCAAAATTTTTTGTCACATTCTTTTTTGAAACGTTCATATCGATAGAGAAAACAAAAATAAACTTGTCAACAAAGAAAGGATAAACATGTGAAGCAAATCGTTCGAACTAAATTTCATTTCGATGATATTAATGGCAAACTCCACTTTTGAAGAAAATTTTAATTACAAATCAGTAAAGTTTGTAATGAAACGGAGACAAAAAATAATAAAATAACCCTAATTAATTTATTAGGCGAATGGATCTATGTAAAATACATCTCATCTTCTTGCTCTCCTCCGATCAGCGGCATACAGCGAGAGCGGCACAACTTCCGACAAAGGTGTTGAAAGTGGTGTAGACGTAGGCGTTGGAAGCGGCGAGTTCCGACAAACAGGACAAGAACCGTTGAGTTTAAGCCACGCGTCAAGACAACATAAATGGAAGTAGTGTTTACACTCGGGCATCATCCTCAACATCTCTGCTTCTTTATACTCACACAAACAGATCGTACACGACGTATCTCCTCCGCCGCCAAACCCATCGGAAGACGCGGCGGAGGTTTCTTTGGAGAAGTGGAACTTAGGGTACGAGTTTATAACGGCTTGGTCTAGTCCCACGATGACTTCACCCGCTTCGAGATCTTCGTTGTCTTCTTCGGAGACAAAGATTACGCGAGGGAGATTTACGCTTCTGCCACGTTCCTCGGTGGTTTCAACAGCGGTTGTGCGGCGGCGAGAGTCACGGCAACAGATGTAGGAGGATAGAAGAACGATGGAAATGAGGACGAGGAAACCGAGACCTATGGCTATGGTGTAGCCAAAGCCTAGAGTTGTGAGGTGAGAGTTGTTGGAGTCTTGTGGCGGCGACGGCGGAAGAGGAGGAGGGTGGAAGAGGTAAGAGGCGGTTGACATTTGATGATTAAGAAGAAAGATGGGTCCATGTGTGAGAGAGAATGATGGGAAAAAATAACTTTAATTTTAGAACATCATTTTGATGAATTAATTAGTTAGGGGTAGAACCGTAGAAGAGATGAGAGGTGGGTGGGAAATGCAGCTGGTGCATTTACTACAATTGTGTGAAAACTGAAATCTGCATTTATTAATAAGACTCTTTGGTAGGATTTATTAAATTATTAACTGGCCCAACCCATGAAAACTTTTATTTTATTTTTAATTTAGTTTACGTTTTCGAGCCTTGTAAGTTGTAACATTGTTCCTGTGATATATACTCCATTCAAAATCGTAGCAAGTGTAAGGAAAAAACAAGGTTCTTCAAAAAGTACCAGAAAGTCAAAACACGCTTGTACATGGTGCTGATTTAATCAAATGGCCAAATAATATGGTAATGAAACTATTAAAAACGTTAGCACGAATCCTAACGTATACCTTAGAGCCTGTCGCAGGATGTTCACAGTTCATTTTAACCGTAACGTGCTTCTTCACAATCCCCATTATCTTCATTTACCCTAGTGTAACTCCACAAGTTCACTTTTGGTTTACAGTTATAGTTTTATGAGACGATGATAAACAATTTCCCAATATGGCCTGGACTTGTAGTTTAGTAGCATCTACTCGGATGTGTAGACGAGTATAATACTCCTCAGTCCGGGAGAGTCTATAGAGATTAAATTACTCTCCATCACTTCGTTAGTATTCGAACTATGACATCTTGTAGTTTTTAACTCTCACCAACAAAATATTCAAAGCAACAAATACATATAACCAACAAACACAAGAGTCCACAACTGAAACATCCAACGATCGTCTATGTCGTTTACGGATCGTACTTATTGAAAAATCAGATTATAACTTACAGAGATGATTAAAAGAAGTCGCGAAGGGAAGGGAGCTTCATCTCACCCTGAGTAGAGACAGGAATGGTAATGTCACCAACAATAGGAATGTCGATGGTCAGTCCAATGTCGAGTTGATAGTCAATGTCCCAGTCCAAACACATGTCCTTCATCAAACTCACCGCTATGCTGTAAGGCACCTTGACCGGAACGTCCAGAACCGTGGACCCGTTCGCGATCAACGAACCCGGATCCGGTATTGTTCCAGACGCTATCATCCTATACGCAACCATAAACATTACTAATAAGCATGACGTGCGCGTGACGTCACATACAAAGAAAGATAAGAAAAAGAGGAAACACAAACCTTGTGTCACTCTTGAGGATGTAAGAGATCTGGCAAATAGGGATGGCCTGAGGGTAAGGATTCTTGACGGAGACCTTGGCGTGATAATCAACTCCTTGACGAGTCACACCTTTGAAGTCTACGTCGTCCACGGTGGCTTCCGGCGTCGGAATATTAGCAAGCTTCTCGGCAAAGAAACCTTTAGCTTTATCCAACAAGCCTGAGATCAACGATCCCTTTTCTTCTACCTCCTTTTGCTCCGTTTCTGTCATTCTTTCTCTGTCTTTTTTTTTTCTTAACCTTTCAACTAGTTTTACTTCCAAATGATCAGATCTAATATCTATGGCTCTGTTGACTCCCTATATAAGATTTGCTTTGTACTTAAAAGGATAATTAATATCTTAATTACCGGAGAAGCGTGTCATTATTCTATAGGTTATGGTAAAGGGGGTACGAATGAAATCTTTTATTTTCAAATTAATATACGTAAAAGGAATAAAATACAAAGACCACTATGGATATTATAAGGAAAGATCCGTTTGCCGACCAAAAATGAAAGATTCGTTTGTTTTGGTCCGAACCATCATGGTCATAACGTGTGCGCTCTTACTTCTTTGCTTGTCCGAATTTTCTTTTCCTTTGTTTCAAAAATAAATCAATTCATATCCTAATTCCTAAAAAAAAAATTCTTATGATTTGTAATAGACGATGGTTAAATTGTAAACAAAAATCTTGATTTTCTTGGCAAGTAATTTCCAGAATGCTCGTTTCGTAGGACAACCTCTGAACTTCACCTTACACATGTGTTGTGTGCCTATATGAGAGAATCAAACTACTTGCGATCAACTGCCACCTAAATGTCAACGAAAAAAATCCATCACCTAACTTCACACGTGTATGCGACTAAAAAAACAGAGACACGGTTTGGTATGGCCTTCACACACCATGTGTATGTCTTAAAAGTTCATTTTTATTGTTTTCTATCTCACTGAAGAGAACCAGAAGGAAATAACAAAGGAAAAAAAAAGTTGCATAGTCTTAGCTAATGATCATCTTGTTGAAGAACTCAGCTTGCTCAGGGAAGAATTCCAGAAGTTCATCTTTGGTTACCCACACAAAGTCCTCGCAGTTACTTATGTTGTACTTAGACGCTGCCACTACACTGCATTTGAAGAAGAACCTCTACACAAAAACAACAAACAGAAGAAAGACATGATTTCAAGAATCCGTCAAATCAACTAATGGATGAGCCTTCTTATCTATTTCTTTCTATTAGAGTTTTGTTGTTTACCTTGTAAGATGGCAAATCAGGTGTTTCTTCAGTAGGTTGAATAGCCATGTGAGCCATTGGAGCATTTCCAACAAAGTATGTGTGCGTTAGGTCTCCTAACACTGACTTCAAAGCAGATTCCGCACACTACACATAGCAATATTTTAAGCACGATAAGTATGAAAGTGATGGTGTCATGGATTGAAACAGAGAGGATAAACCATCATCACCTTGCGAAGAGTAGGCTCAGAATCGTAGACCTTTTCAGGGAAATGCCAGACAGGTTTGTCGCTAGTTGCTCCAAATGGCTTGCCGAAGACAAGAAGATACAACTTCTTGTCCAGAGCTCTATATAATGACCTAATAATATTGCAAGCAGTTTCAAAGAGTAAACCAATTTTGATCATCACACAAAAGTCCCATGTCGTTAAAACTTACTTTTTGTCGTTATTCTTGTCAGCCTCTGTAACTCTGGGAGCAGGCACATAGTCCATTTGATATTCTCCCTTGGCTCTGCACTCACACATCCAAAAGATCAACCAAAGGTGTTCATTGAAACTTCATTACACACTGAACGACTTTTAAAAAGAAGCAGAAATGATCATAACTTTCACTATATATACCAAAACATTCAGGTTACTATATAACTAAGCACCTGAAACTCACAACCTACAAGATAAAACGTCTATCTACACTCTACAGTTCTTTGCTATTGTTATAGTCTGAAAGATCAATTTACGAGAGAATCTATGCATTCAAATACATTATAATCACAAAGAAAGTTCAACAAAACTGAAACTTTCAGAATAATACACTACACATTATAAAAGTAGTAGGTAAGGGAATGAATTTAACCTGTTCTTAGCAATGTCCAAGAACTCATCTGGGTATCTACGGCGAAACTGCTGTTGCCAATTGAACCTGCAATAGAGCAGCAACTTCTAGGTGAACATAGTGTGTATGTAACAAGACCACTTGAACCACACAAAGACATAAAGGAGAGGACTTTTACTTGAACTCCTGAAATGCGTATACAGTAGGATCTGGTTTTGGTATCACAACTCGCAGTCTCTCGAAAAGCACCGAAGCTATGATCTTTTCGGATGAGGAGCTCGTGCAATACCCTCGCAGCCTCCTCTCCAAGAGAGGCCTAGCCAGTAGCTGAGATCTCAATCTCTGCATTTCTTCTCTATCTCTCAAATGCACAAAAAAGGAGCAGACTTTGAAAACGGAAGTCGATAAGATCGAAACAGAGACAGAACTCCAGCGAGTAAGGGTTTTTAAGTTCTTGGTTCACAGAACCAGAATCCGGTTTGCTGTAATAAAATACGAAATAAAAAATAAAAGCTCCGTTGCCGGGACTCGAACCCGGGTCTCTCGGGTGAGAGCCGAGTATCCTGACCAGCTAGACTACAACGGATTTTGTTTATCGTAACATATAAATATGTGAACAAATTGTATGTACTACTGCTAACACTAGTTGCTTCAAGTGAAAGAAAAGAGAAGATATTTGTGTTGAACTCTGATTGGTTTAAACAATGAATCCAACATTTAAATAAGAAGAATCATCTCTACAGACTGAACAAAAAAGAAGTTGAATGTATGATTCGAGTCTTCTTCCACACTTTCTTGGCAATGTGCGGTTGTGAATCAGCTGATCATGTCGATGGCACCGGGTAAAACCTGAAACTTTCTAGGTAGAAATCCAAGATGTTCTCCATCTGACTGAACATAGATGCTTCCACTCTCTGAAACCTCCTCAACTTCTATACTTTGTACACTACAAGAATAAACCACAAAGTACTTAGGGGACATTTACAGTCCAAAATAATGAGGAGACAGAAGAGAAACTATCTGACCTTCTTGAGCTCACATTGTTAACTGAGAGATGCGTCCCATTGTATAGCTTATGAAGTTTCAGTATGAAGTCATACCACTTGAAGTCCTGAAGAACCACAACCTGCAGTAAAATGTATGAATGTCTAAAACCTATTCACATTTACAAAGATTTGAGATCTAATGAAAGAAGTGTTGGAACCTCAAGGTTTCCATTTCCAGGGGAAGCGTTGGGAGTGATTTTCATTCCTCCACCAAAGTATTTAGCGTTTCCAACGCAGAGAGCGGTGACTTGAGGATATACTTCCCATTCACCCCCATTGACCTGAGAATGTAACACAATGCTTTCCAAAATTTACTTTCTATGGTGAATAAGATATTTTTTGCAGAGATGATTATTTACCTTGATTCTCATATCTCGATTGTGATGTCCCATAAAAGCTTGGAGGGCACCAATTACGTAGCACAAGCTTCCAAATTTCTTGTACTTTGAAGCGTAAAAGCCTGCCTTTGCACTCCTGAAAGTGATGAACCATTAAAGAGAGAGATTTATAACCAAGGATTAACCAGATAATCACACAGAAAATTTCAACGATATTTCTTACAGATGAACATCAGCAACGTTAATGAAGTAATGCGAATCCCTTCCTTCCTGGTCGATAACACCGACATCAACCCGTGATCGTATCCCTGAATAATGCAGATTATGTGGTATCATCATATCATATGAGAACATAATCACACATGAGCTGTTAAGTCCTAACTCCTGGAATGTATTCAGTGGCATACCTTTAGCAATGCGCTCCACCGCTTCACAAGGATCATTCTTCCTAATAAAACGCAGAATAGACTCAAGACTTGGCTCAAACATAACTTTGGGAAACAAATCACATCAGAGAGAAGTTGCAAAAACTAACCAACCAAATGTTCTAGCAAAATCCGAACCAGTACCTAACGGAATCAGCTGCAAAAAAAAGGAATGAAATTGTAAGCTGTAACTCCGCAAGAGATATACACGAAAACAAATAAAAAAAAAGAGAGTCGATTCAAGCAACTCACACCAAGTGCAGCCGAGTGGCTACCTTCGCTATTGAGATTACAGACAGGTTTCCCTTCCCAAAAGAAGCCATTCACAACCTATGAATCAAAAAAGATAGAATGAGTAAAGCTGACAATTTCAAGAACTCAGTTCTACAAAGGATTTTAAAATTCTACCTCATGCAATGTTCCATCACCTCCTACCGCAATGACAGCATCTGCACCATCCCTAATAGCCTGATAGAGAGCAACAGGATGATAAGAGAATGCATAACCAATCAAAACGATGTGTAACTACTTTGCACTGCCACTTACCTCTCTTGTAATGTCAATGGCATGAGAAGGACCAGATGTTAAGGACTCACATATCTGGAGGAAAAAAACAACAAGACCAGAAACTCACTCTCAGAAGCAGATGGCATCATAAAACATATGTAAGCGAATCAAGAACTCACATTACAGTCTTCACCAAGACGAGTTCGAAGGTAAGGAAGCAACTTCTTCCATTCCTTAGCTGTTCTACCATTAGCTCCTAATTGAACCCTAAAACGAACTCAATTTCCATTTCCATAGAACCACCACCTCGAGAGATTGATTCTCATGTAAAAATCATAACTTTAAGAAGAGGGCCAACACACCTTGAGGGTTCACTACGAAAACGAGATCACGGAGGCGGGGAGAGGAGACGGCAGTGGCACCACCACCACTGCAAAGGGTGATGATGCGACCAGAGCAAACACGGCGCTGCGCCCTATAGAACGAAGGTTGTTTCGCCTCGTAAGAGCGATTTGAAATGCAGCAACTGTATCGTAGCATTGTGTGGTTTCAGCTCGGCTCCGGGAGACACCATCGCCGTTATCATTTCGTCGACGCTTGCAGAGACCTCTGTCTCAGCTAGAGACTTTCTTAAAGATTATGGGCTGAGATTGGGCTTTAGTCCTTATGGCCCATATATTATCCTGGTGAAGACTAGTCCTACACTCTTTGTCAAGATGTGGTGGGGTCGATACTTTTGCCGACCGGTGTGTTTATTGTGGGGCTCCAACATCACTACAGCTGTAAAAATGGACTTTTCTCCCCCATTTACGCAATAATATGAATTCGTTAAACCTTATGTTTTGACTTAAATTCTCGTAAAAAAACTAATTATTTCTTTGATAAAAAAAAACTAATTATTTTCATATTTATTATTTTTTAATGAGCTCACATTTTGAAGGCAACCTGGTAAAATAAACGTGAACCCAAAAATTAGTTTCGAGAAACCATAATTAATCAAAAAACAGGAGTCTGTAGAACGTGGTATTACATAATTAATAGTTTTAGCCGTTAGATTTGGTTTTATAATTAAAACAAACAAAGACTGACTTAACGCTAATGACTTGTTTTATAATCCCACGAAACCCTCTCGTTTTGGCCTTTCGATAAAAGATTATTTATTTAGCCGTCCAATTGTCATTAGAAGTTTATATAATGCTATGCACAAGGCTGTGAGAAAATCAAACGTAACCACCATTCACAGTCGTAAACTTGTAAGCTTATAATTATTGTTTTATGTGACAGGCCGTGACTTTATTATCCTTATAAACTAACGTCGGACCTCCGCCATTAGTTTTTTTTTTCTCAGCTAATGAAGCATTCAATTTGACGACACTTTCCTTGTTGATTTCTTCATTTCCATCAACTTTAAATCGGTAAGTTTCCTGTAAATTGAGTTATCCTTTTGTGATGTGTGTTCTTCTGAAAATCAAATACTGCATATTTAGTTTTAGGAGGTTCATAGACTCTGTAAAGATTGAAACTTTATCCCCATAATTGCTGAACTTCAAATGTTAGATTAAGAATTATACCAATTTATCCATGTGGGTTTCTCATAATAATTATAATAAAACTGAAAAGTTTTTAGTTTTTGATTCAAAGATCTTCAAAGTTGTCAGCTTTTTGGAGATTTAACCCTCTATTAACCATTGAATTGATGAAATCAAATTGGCTTATTCGATTATAATTAACTAATCATGACCCTTACAATATTCACCTCTTTGTTTTATCAGTGTGTAAGCAAAATGAGCAGAGCACAAGATCCACCGAGAGGTTTCTTCCCATTTGGGAACCCCTTTCGTATGCTATCCCCCAAGGGCTCAGACTTATCTCCCTGGCTACTCTCTCTTTTAAACAACTTCGAGTTACTTTTAGCTGAGAGGCTCAAGAAACTCATGCCCAAGTCCAAATCCGACATCCTCACTCTATCATGGATGAAGCTAGCCATGGAGTCGCTCTGCGAGACTCACACCAACATCAACACCCTCATCACCGACCTCCAGCTTCCCGTCTCCGACTGGGAGGAGAAATGGGTCGACGTTTACCTCGACGTGAGCGTCAAGCTGCTAGATCTCTGCAACGCGTTTAGCTCCGAGCTCACGCGTCTTAACCAAGGAGATCTCTACCTTAAGTGCGTGCTTCACAGCTTGCAGTCTGGTTCTGGTGAGAAGAAGTATCTCCAGGCTCGGTCTTCGCTTGATAGCTGGAGGCAGCATGTCAACGCAAACAACGCTAGAATCGAAAACTGCCGCGCTGTTCTAGACTCTCTTGTTAAGTCTCTGAGCTTGCCTAAAGTCAAGAACTCGGATAAAGGGAAGGTTCTCATGAGGGCCTTTTACGGTGTGAAGGTTCAAACGGTTTATATCTGCAGTGTATTTACCGCGGCCTGGTCTGACTCCACCAGCGATCTTTTCGACTTACCGGTGTCTGATAAGCCGTTGTGGGCGAAGGTCTTCGCTGATGTGCAGAGCGTTGTGAACGGTGAGATCAGAGAGATGTTGTCTTCCGGTAGAAGTACGATTCTCAAAGAGCTGGAGGCAGTTGATGCTAGTGTGGAGAAGCTGTACCCGATGGTTCAAGATGGGGTTGATCCTGTGGAAGTTGAGTCTCTTAAGGAGTTGGGGACGCAAGCTGAGAAGTTGTCTCAGGGGTTAGATCAGTTACTAGAGGAAGTTGATAGTTTCTTTAAAATGACTTTAAGTGGAAGAGATGTGTTGCTTTGTAATCTTAGGTCTAGTGACTCATTCTCTGGCAATGCAGTTGGAGAGATTTAGTTTAAGTCTATGAGGTATAGGTCTCTGAAAGTGTGCATCTTGTTGAGCTTGTCTCTTTGGTATAAGTGTGTGTTGGTCTTGTCTGTACTGATTGAAAATCAATACAAATATATAAAAATTCTGTTTGACTTGTTTTTAATAAAGATATAATATAATCCTTATAGATGTGTGCAATTAGTAGTAACAAATGAAATTTGCAATATTGAGCTAAAAAGTGACTTCTACTTCTCGTGACCAATATACACGTATGTTCTTTAGATTCACGGGTCACTTGAGAGATCTTTTACAGTTGAATAAAGCTTCTTTCTCTTCACATGGTTTTAGTGTCTTCAAGAGAGACCTTAAGGAGCCTTCTTCTTGATCTTTCTCTCTGGTTCTTGGTCTGATTCATTGCATCATCATGTCTGGAGAATCAAGCTCTTGTTCTACAGATCATTGCATCAAAGTTGTACCGACACACGGAGGCCGTTATATTCAGTACAACGTCTATGGACAGCTCTTTGAAGTTTCGAGAAAGTACGTCCCTCCTATCCGTCCCATTGGTAGAGGCGCTTGTGGTATTGTCTGGTAAGCTCTCTTTATGATTCTTCTTCTCATTAAAGCCTTCCTCTTTTGGATGTTCATTGGTTCTTGAGTTTCAGTGCTGCGGTGAACTCAGTGACTGGAGAGAAAGTGGCAATCAAGAAGATCGGTAATGCTTTCGATAACATTATCGATGCTAAGAGAGCTCTACGTGAGATCAAGCTTCTCAGGCATATGGATCATGAGAACGTATAACCTTAACTCATCATTTTTCATATTAAAAAACAGAGGATACTCTGTTTCCTCTGTTTTTTTTCTCTATTTAATCTAAAATCAATCTGATCTTAAAGCTCTTGGTTTAAATTCTTCAGGTCATAGCCATCAAAGATATTGTAAGACCACCGCAACGAGATATCTTCAACGATGTCTACATTGTCTACGAGTTAATGGACACTGATCTTCAGCGAGTCCTCCGTTCTAACCAAACCTTAAGCCATGATCAGTGCCGCGTAAGTCTGATTCTGATCTTATGGAACACCTCTCTGATCTGATCTTTATTTAACTTATCTTCCTTTTTGTTACAGTTCTTTGTGTACCAGCTCTTGAGAGGGCTCAAGTACGTGCACTCGGCCAATATATTACATCGTGATCTAAGGCCAAGCAACGTGCTGCTTAACTCCAAACACGAGCTAAAGATTGGTGACTTTGGGCTTGCGAGAACAACTTCAGACACAGACTTTATGACTGAGTATGTGGTCACGCGTTGGTACAGAGCTCCTGAGTTGCTTCTTAACTGCTCTGAGTACACAGCAGCTATTGATATATGGTCTGTGGGGTGTATACTCGGTGAGATGATGACGGGACAGCCTTTGTTTCCTGGCAAAGACTATGTTCATCAGCTTAGGCTTATCACAGAGGTAAAAGAAGCATTAGCTTAAAAACCTGTCTGAAAAAACATGCAGTTACCTCACTTGTTGAATATACAGCTTGTAGGCTCTCCGGACAACTCCAGTCTTGGTTTCCTTCGCAGTGACAACGCGAGAAGATACGTGAGGCAACTTCCACGGTACCCGAAACAACAGTTTGCTGCTAGATTCCGGAAAATGCCTCCTTCTGCTATCGATTTACTAGAGAGAATGCTTGTCTTTGATCCTAACCAGCGCATCTCAGGTAATAACAACACACAAAGATACCTACAAAAATTCATGAGGTTCTTGTAGTTTCTGTTTGGCTTATATCTCAACTTGGTTTAGTTCTTTTTTTTGCTGATTGTGTTGTGTGTATAGTGGATGAAGCTCTTGGCCATGCTTACCTATCACCGCACCATGATGTGAACAAAGAACCGGTGTGTCCAACTCCTTTTAGCTTCGACTTCGAGCATCCTACATGCACGGAAGAACACATAAAGGAGGTTATCTACAAGGAGTCCGTCAAATTCAATCCTGACCATTGAGACAAAGAACAAAAAAACATGTTTGATGATGATTCCTTTTCAAGCCTCTTTGTTTCTTTTTTTTTAAATCTAAACTTGTTTTATTTTTTTGGTTGAATAATTGCTATGATGATGATACACACATACATTGATATCTATATCTATGTCAAAGTCACTGCAGAGCTTGACATTCTTTATATCAGTTTCTTAAGTTGTGATTGGATCATATAGTAATAAATAATAGTAAAAAGTTATCTATAATATTACACAAAGATTAGAGAAAGTCTCGGTCTTTTGGTAAACCGCCAATCTCTACTCTTTGTAGTTTTATCAGGTTTGCTAATCTTATTTTAGCCTCTGATTAATTAGTTTTGATTAAACATGATTAAATTAAGTTGATGTTAGTGTGTAGTAGTTATGAGTTGTCTCTGACCTACACGTAATATACTAGTATTCATGGCAAAGAAATCTTTAAAACCAAATACACATCACATCTCGACGCTATGCGGTGTAAACCACGCTCCAAGATTCCTTATCATATCAGAACTTCGATCATTTGACAGCCGTTCGGTTAGCTTGTGAAGAAATTATGGCGCGTGATTTAAACTGAACAAAAGAAAAGTAAAGTCCAAGTTTGTGTAATAATCTACTAGTTAAAAGTCCTTATATTTCGTCAAAGACGACGAAAAGTCTCTTGGAATAATGCGTTTATTCTTCTTCTTCGTCTACTCACACTTTAAATACTCTAAACCCTTAAAATTTCACCTACTAATGGCGGAGATTTCAATTCTGAGTGTAACAACTCTCCTCCTCTTCTTCTCATGGTCGTTATCAATCTCTAATTCTCTTCAAGATTCTGTCTCGTACGACAACAATGGAAACTTCTTCACGGTCTCGAGCTTCAGGTACCCAAAGTCCCAAGTCAGGCCCTACGATACTCGTTACATCAGAGGTCTGTTCATCAGCTTCCCCTTGATCTTATTATATTTTATGGTGATGATCTTCACGAGTGAGCTCTGTTTCTGTGCAGTTGATTTACCTCCATGGTTCTCATCGTTGAATGTAGCTATTGAATCTGATGTTGACATCGTAAGCTTCTTACTATGCTCTCTATTCATTTTGATTTTTCTCCATATTCGATTTATTTAATTTGGATTTGCATTTTTTTTTCTATGGAGCAGAGTGCAAAGAGCGTCTCGAAGATTTCGAAAAGTCTCCTTCCTGTTATATGCTTCAGAGACGGTAGCCCACCTCTTCCTGATGCCTCAACCAACGCTCTCAAAGCTTTAGGTACGCTTTAGGTACACTGTAGTTATGTTTCTTTGTCTGAACTTACTATATTAGGTAGTTAAATAAATTGTTTTTCTTTTCTTGTGTTCTGTAGTTATGCTTCTTTGTCTGAACTTACTATTTTAGGTAGTTAAATAAATTGTTTTTTCTTTTCTTATGTTCTGTAATTATGCTTCTTTGTCTGAACTTACTATTTTAGGAAACTAAAACAAAGTGTTTTTTTTTCTTCTAAATATGTTTTCTAGAGCTAGGACAGTTATTCAATGGATCCTTTGAAGGAGGTCAAGATATTGAGATTGCAGAACAATGTTACCCTATGCAGAAGAACATTTCCTTGAGACTAACCAACGAACAGGTTAGCTTCCCCTAAAAAAATTGTGTTTTAGGACATTTTTAGATGTGTGATGTGGCTGCTACTTACAGATATCTCCTGGAGCTTGGTATGTTGGTCTGTTTAACGGAATTGGTGCTACTAGGACTCAAGGGAAAATGGTATGTAAGTAAAATTTTGGTTACTTTTTAAGTACATATCTCTGATGCATAATAGAATTACTGCACAGATTGTTCGCTCCTCGGCGTTTTCATATAGTGCCAACATTACCGTAGAAGGTTGTAGAACCGCTACCATGTGGGGGCCTTCCTGCAACCAGACTATATATCCCCTTCCCTGTTCTCGGTTCGATAACCAGACAGGAAGTGTTGTTTCTTGCTCGGACTCGTCTCCTATCTCTTGTCTGAACGGTGTTGAGACAAAGATATATGCGTTAGATGTAGATGGAATAGCTGAACAGTTAGTTATAACGGCATCCAATGTGAAAGTAGATTCTAACGAAAGCTATCTCATGTGTTACGCTCGTTTTGGAGCTATAGCTTCAGAGACTCTACACGATTACTCTGGTGATATACACAAAGTTGCTTTAGTTATTAACAAACCAAAAGCTGGTCGATGGTATATTAGCACGAATTCTAGTTCTAAGGTCTGCTTTTCGGTGAACGTTAAGGTGATAGGGTGTCCCATGGGGAAAGCAGGACCAAACTGTGTGCAGCAACTCTACATGCTTCAGGTAACCTTTAGTAAAATGCATTTTGATTATGTCAAAATTCAAGACTGAGCTTTATACTTCTGATCCTGGTTTTAAAAATGGGTCTAGTCTGTAAATTGGCCATTGCATGAACTATTTTCTTAAAATTCAATTTATACTATTTAAATCGGTTTAAATCATTCCACATCGGTTTAAATTAAGTAATAATAGTAGTACAAATCCACAAATTTGTATAATTTCTTTTGTTTTGTATATCTAATTTTGATAATTCATCAAAATAATTTTATAAAAAAAACTCAAAAATTAAAATACCTTATAAAAACTAAAATATATAAAACAAATCATTAATTTGTACTATATTCTACCTAGTAGCTACTATATAAAACAACTAGCAATTTCTTGAACATTGCTTATGACATTGTTGAACATGATGCATTTTATGCAGGCAGTGATGAGGAGAGAATCATCTACACCTTTTGAATCATACTATTTGCCGGTCAATGACGCTACACCTTCAGGCTCGAGCACTGGCTTTCCCCTCAAATCAGACACAACCACTTGGACTTATTTTCTCATGAACATCCCTCAAGGAGGAGCTGGTGGGCATATCCACTTCAGGTTAACATCACATTCCACGACACAGTATGAAGTGTATCTTAGATTTGGTGGACTGCCCACTGTTGATGACCATGATTATTATTATGTGAACCAAACAAGTGCTAGCCGCTCAACGTTCTTCTCACTGTACAACTCTAGCCAAGAGAAAATTGATTTCTACATCTTGTATGCTCGAGAAGGAACGTGGTCACTAGGGCTGAGGAAGCTCAGTGACTCTACTCCTGCTACCACAGCATCTAAAGGTCCATCTACTCTTGTATCTCTTTCTCTTGAAAGATGTCCCAGAGGGTGTTCATCTCATGGGAATTGTAGATATGGTTTTGATGCTAGTGGATTGACATCCTACAGCTTTTGTTCTTGTGACCGAACACATGGAGGCTTTGACTGTGGTATTGAAGTTGTATCACACATAGGTATATATTAATCTACCAGTATTTGAAACTGTGACAACTTTTTCTATGTACTCATTTGCTAAAACACGTGATGCAGGACATATCATTCAGTCTATTGCTCTCATCGCATCAAATGGAGCGGCTCTTTTGCCAGCTTACTGGGCTCTTAGACAACGAGTAGTTTTCTTGTTATACGCTTCTAGTTCAATGGTTTTTGGTTTGTTCAGCTGCTGATTCATATATCCTAAGCAGGAGTATCCAGAGTGGTTTCTTTTCACATCTAGTGGAATCTCAAGCGCGTTGTATCATGCATGTGATGTAGGCACCTGGTGTGTGTTAAGTTACAACGTGTTACAGGTACGAGTCGTTATTTATCTGCTCATCATTGCAATGCCATCTTATACTTTATTACAAAATGGTATATCTTTTTTTTATTATTCAGTTTATGGATTTCTGGCTCTCTTTCATGGCGGTGATTGGTACCTTTGTGTACTTATCCACGGCTGATGAAGCAGTCAAGAGGACAATCCACGTAGTTGTTGCCATTCTCACAGCTTTATTAGCCTTAACTCAGGCAACAAGGTATGTAACATGTTAAACTGAATGTTTTTTTTTTGAACAACTACTGAATGGTTTATATGATAATTAGTACTTTAAAAATACTATTTGCTTGCAGGGCGTCGAACATTATCATTGTATTAGCAATCGGGTCGCTTGGTCTCCTCTTTGGTTTTTTGGTAGAATTTGTTACAAAGCATAGATCATATTGCGGATCAGCTGGAGTTTCATTGAACATGCTCGACAGGTAACATAAGTAAACTATTTAGTGGTTACAGTCTGACAAATTCTAAGACATCCGAGTTCTGTCATAGGCCACGGGCTGTGAAAGAATGGTTTACTAATTTAATCAAGACGGTGAAGAAACGGTTTCGTTGGGACTTTGTGGCAGCTGGTCTTGTAGTCTTTACCATGGCAGCCACAAGTTTCAAAGTGGAAACCAGTTCAAGCTACTGGATTTGGCACAGGTATGTGTTCAAATGAGAGTAATATCGACTGGTATCAGTTTTTGAATATTGACAAAATGAAAATGATGTGCAGTATTTGGCATTTGACGATATACACATCTTCCTTCTTCTTCCTGTGTTCGAAGATTGCAATTGTAAATAATGAGAACCAAACCCACCACGGAGCTGACAGTTACGAGTTAACAAGGCAAGACTCGCTACCAAGAAACTAATAAAAGCATAATGATAAGAGTCTCTTTACTAAATTCTTTATGTATTTTCTCTTGTATCTATACCAAGTACCAACCAGAGAAGTGTTGGAACAGAACAAAGACATGGTGATGGGTAAATATTCAGGTCGTGTCTGTAATTTTGTGTGTTTATTATATACACAGTGACAGAAAAAGACCACTGAAGTGATAATCTCTTTTGGTACAATGGAGGCTTTGGCATTCTTAAACAATATTTGACTTCATGACTTTAAAAATCAAACCTTCCAAACTAATCTTATTTGGACTTAAATATATTTGGCTTAAATCTGTTTAGGCTAGGACAGACTCAAAAATTTGAAACCGTACACTTTAGTTTAAATAATATTATTTTTTGATCAAAACAGTTTTTGATAATGATATGTTATTCCAATATTTTTGATCTAAGCTCTATCATAACAAATAAGAAAATTAAATCTGTTCTTTACGAAAATTAGATGGTTCAAAAATTGAAAATGATAAATACAATGTTTTAATAAATTATTCCGAAAAAATCTATAAATCCGAAAAGCTCTATAGCTCTATGGCCGAATTTAAGAATATAGGTCTAAAATATTTTTGGATTAAATATATACAGGTTTTTTCGATTTCGGGCCGGCCCGATTGATATCTCTAGTGGTTTGTTAGTATTTAACCCAAATTCTGGTTTGGAAGTGTTTAACCCAACCTGTGGGTCAACAATTAACTAGAGTTAGTATATTTTTTTTTTTTGACAGCTATTATCTCTATATATAGATTTGATGGTGGTATGGTCGCCCTCATTTTCCAATACGTTTCGTATAAAAAAAACCGTCGGGCTTCCTTTAATAAAAGTATAAAACAAAACATTTCTCTTACATTTCTTCTTAATACCAGCAATAATCAAGGAGAGAAATTAACAGAGAAAAGGTTAGTGATTTCACCAAAAAAATTATAATTAATAAAATCTGATCTCTGCAGTTTTTTTCTTCTTTATCGGGCGATTTTCGTTTCGTTTACAATTAAGTAACCCTAATTTCGTGGGGAAAAATACATGTGATTTTGAGGAAAAAGGGGTCTGTATATTCGAAAAGTTCCATTTTAGACCCCAAACTTCTTCTTCGGTCACCATCCATCAAAATTCAAACCTTCCAAAAATAGAAACTAATGGCGGGTCTTCCAAAAATGCTCTTCGATTTCTTGTGTTTCCCGCTAAAATAAAAACCCTAGTTCATAGATTACGATTCTTCAGCTCCCAGATCCATTTGCTTCTCTTTGAATCATCGCTTTGTTTGTTTCAGGGCTGTCAATGGCTGGATGGTCGATGGTAGTAGCAGACGAAGATGCCGCCGCCGCCGCCGCCGTCGATTTCTTCAAAACTCCGAAGAATCTCGAATCGAATAACTCTCCTGAAGCCGTCAACATCAACGATCTCGTCTCCTTGTTCCATCGCTTGCTCGAATCGTTCCTCGTGGAGTTTTGCTCGGCTGATAGTTTCCGTCCTCTTCCTCCGATGACCGGCGACGGGAGAGTCGTCGATTTGTTTAATCTTTTCCTCAGTGTTAATCGAAGAGGCGGATTCAATGCCGTTTCGTGGGAAGAAGTAGCTCAAGAGTGTGGATTAGGGTTGGTTAACTCAGCTTCTGTGAAGTTGATTTACGTTAAGTATCTCGATGCACTTGCTCGTTGGTTGAACAGAGTTGGTAGCGATGATACTAGTAGCTTGGAGTTGTCTGGAATCTCAGATGGTTTGATGTGTAGGCTTAAAGATTTTTTATGTGAGGTGAAAAGGAAGTATGGTACTGCTTCAAGGGAGGTAGGAGCTGAGCTTCAATGGTTTGTATCTAAAACTAAGAGAAGTTATGATGATAAGAAAGTTATGAGCCTTGACTGCTCTTTTTCGCCTGGGAAGAGAAAACGGGAGTGTCCTTTGGAGACGTTGGAATGGTTAAGGGAGGCTGCTAAGGATCCATGTGGGATATCTATTGGTCGTGTGCCAGATAGATCGAAGTGGGAAGCTTATGGAAGTGAAGAGCCGTGGAAGCAGCTTCTTCTGTTTAGGGCTTCAAGAACAAACACTGATCCGGCTTGTCAAAAGATTTGGCAGGTGTAGTTTGCATTTGCTGTTGTTGAAAAAGTCCCATAGGTTTTAAATGCACTAAGTTTCCAGCTTTAAGTGATTATTCATTTTTGAGTCATTAATTGCATGTCTTAAAGCATTTTAAGGAATTGTTAGTAGCAACTTAGGAAATGAGAATGGTTTAGTACCTGGGATGAGAATTATCTATGATGTTTCATTACATAGGTTGTGAATCTTGTGTGATTGAAATGGAATCTGTCGTCTCTGATTTCACCACTGTTCTTCGATTGTTATGCCATTCAAGTCTTGTGATCCATTTGCTTGTATGTTTCAGAGAATCCAGAAGATGCATCCATCTCTGTATGAAGACAGTGCTGGACCTAGTTACAATCTGAGAGAGAGACTCAGATTTAATGAGAGTGGCTCGGCTTCAGACAGTTCAGATGAGGATGATAGACCATGTGCTCGAGTTGGCTCACAGTTTCAGGCTGAGGTACCTGAGTGGATTGGCGTCAACACCGAGAGCGATTCAAAGTGGTTGGGCACTCGGGTCTGGCCGCTGAGCAAAGAACAAAGCAACAGTAATCTTCTTATCGAAAGAGATCCTATTGGGAAAGGAAGACAAGATCCATGCGGCTGCCAGAACCCAGGTTCTGTTGGATGTGTCAGATTCCATATCAAGACAAAGCAGGAGAAAATGAAACTTGAACTTGGTCCAGCTTTCTACATGTGGTGTTTTGATTCTATGGGTGAAGGTACTCTGCAATATTGGACAGACTTAGACCTGAAGAAGGTGAAGCTGTTGATGACTTCTCCACCTACACTTAGCGCATCTTTCTTCAGCGAGCTCAAGAGTATTCTTTCTTCAAAGAGCAGAGAAGAGATCGTGAGCTACTATTACAACGTGACGCTTTTGCAGTTTATGGCAAATCATAGTAGAATGACTCCTGGTGAGGTAGACAGTGATACTGATCAATACTACAACCTTGCACCAGGGAATGGAGATCAAACCATGGAAGCAAACACATCTCAGAAGCATGTCCTGCTTACCCCTAAGAAAAAAAGGCGTCGATAGAGAGGAGCAGTCCCATTTTTGTTCTTTCCCTTTTTGGAGGCATATCTATTGGCATTGAAACTGCTTTAAACTCGTTGGACGAAGGGTTCATCAATCAATCACATCGGCTCTGCAAATTCTGGTTTTGTTTTCTATGGTAGATACTTCCATCTCTCCATTGTTTTGATGGTGCTGCAAGAGTATTCTTCTTTTTTTTTTTTTTTGTGGTTGGCATTGCTTAAAAGGTTTTGTCAAAACTTTTGGGTACAGTGAAATTTCGGATTGGTTTGGTGAATACAACAGAGGCAAAATGTAATTGCAATTTTTTTGTTTTGTTTCCAATGGTAAAATGATGAAATGTTTACCAAACTTCCATGATTTCGAATACACCATATTACTTGAAATCTCTCAATTAGCCCACTTTATTTAAAGAAAAAAAACTCACACAAACTAAGTTAAACTCATTAGTCGTTTATTTGGCATATCATCACAATGCACCAGTTTATATATGGTTTTTGTGTTGTTCTGATAACCTTAAACCAGTTTATATATTAAACTAGATGATAATATCTTTTGAAATTTCAAACACGTAATATTGAATAAAATAGGAATGTTGGTAATGTTAATTGGTTTTGCATGTTGACACGTAAATATTTTTTAGGAAAGATATCTTAACTTATTGTCTTCACGTCTTGTAAAGTTTATTGCACACGTTTCTTTTTTTTTGTAAAATAACTCTTATCTTCTTTTTGATTATAGAAAAATATCACCCAATCGACTAAAAAGATATTTGTAATATATGTCACATCACTATTCATAGAAAATTCTATGTTGTATTTGTAATCGCTTATATATTAATTGATATATTAATTGAGAAACATTACAACATTGTTTTGTAGCCACGTGTCACCATATAATGAAATTCAGAATTCTTAAAAAAAATAGATTGGTCCATCTTAACTTATATTATACATTTTATTAAATTAATTATCAAATTGATAAATAGTGTACAAAAGAATATTCTCGCATTTTCCTTAAATAAAAGTTACAGAATTACCCAATTAATGATTATGAATAATAAATATTTTATAACAATTTTTGTATTTTAGCTATTTTTTGTTTAATTTTATATTATTAAAAGATATTAAACAATCACATTAACCATATAATAAAACAAATTAGATTTTTTCTTATATGTTATATTTTGAATTTTTTAAAACGACTATAAATTATTAAAAATTTTAAAATTCTACTTTGAAAATTTTGTGATCAATGGCATAATTTGTTTTGTAGTCTCTGTTTTTCAAGAAAATATCAATTTTGTAGTGGTTGTTCCATCGATTTAAGTTGTATTATGAAGTTTTTTTAGATATCGAGTTTCTATCATAATCTTTCTCCTTTATTGCATTTTTGTTTATTCCTAGAGCTCAGAACATGCTGGATGATTCGTTGGCAAAGAATGTCTTGCGCACTGCTCGTCTGTACTAAACTCTTTCTATGGTTAATCAATTTGGTGTTAAAAAAAATGCAGTATTATCAAGCTTTACTAAATTAATTGATAAAAAATTATAACGATTTCCATATACCAGGAAAGAGAGTTTAGCATACATTAATACAAATGTAGAATATGGTTAAATTTTTTAAACAACACAAATGATTATATGCTTCAGTATATAAAGTATTTACCGAAAACTTAATATTTTCGTAGGGGGTGGTTAACACATAGATTTTGAAAAAAATTCAAAAATATGAAAATATTGTTTTAATGCATAGTTATATCATGCAGTAATATATGATGATGTTCAAAGAGGTTTAGAGCCTTTGTTGTCTTCCTTTTTCAAGAAAATAGCAATTTTGTTGTGGTTATTCTACCGATTTAGGCAATATTATGAAAGTTTACTAAATTAATTGATAAAAAAATTATAACGATTCCCATAGACCATGAAAAGGAGTTTAGCATACATTAATACAAATGTAGAATGTGGCGAATTTTTTTAAAACAACACTAATGATTATATGCTTCATTATATAAAACATTTACTGAAAACTCAAAATTTCCGTAGGGGTTACATATAGATTTTGAGAAAATTTCAAAAAATATGAAAATATTATTTTAAATGCATAGTTGTATCCTGCACTAATAAATGATGATGTTCAAAGAGGTTTAAAGCCTTTCTTGTCTCCCTTTTTCAAGAAAATAGCAATTTTGTAGTGGTTATTCTACCGATTTAGGGAATATTATGAACTTTTACTAAATTAATTGATAGAAAATAATAACGATTCCCGTATATCATGAAAGAGAGTTTAACATACATTAATACAAATGTAGAATATAGCCAAAATTTTTAAACAACACTAATGATTATATGCTTCAGTATATAAGGCATTTACCAAAAATTCAATATTTTCGTAACGACACATAGATTTTGAGAAAAATTTCGAAAAATATGAATATAATGTTTTAATGCATAATTGTATCCTTCACTAATATATGATGATTTTCAAAAAGGTTTAGAGCCTTTGTTGTCTCCCGTTTTCAAGAAAATAACAATTTTGTAGTGGTTATTTCACCGATTTAGGCAGTATTATAAAGTTTTACTAAATTAATTGAGAAAAAACTATAACGATTCCCATATACCATGAAAGAGTGTTTAGCATATATTAATACAAATATAGAATGTAGTGAAATTTTTTAAACAACACTAATGATTATATGCTTCATTATATAAAATATTTACCGAAAACTCAATATTTTCGTAGGGGTTACCACATAGATTTTGAGAAAATTTAAAAAAATATGAAAATATTTTTTTAATGCATAGTTGTATCCTGCACTAACATATGATGATGTTCAAAGAGGTTTGTAGCGTTTCTTGTCTCTCTTTTTCAAGAAAATAGCAATTTTGTAGTGGTATTCCACCGATTTAGGCAGTATTATGAAGTTTTACTTAATTAATTGATAAAAAAATTATAATGATTCCCATATACCATGAAATAGATTTTAGAATACATTAATACCTATTTAGAATGTGGTGAATTTTTTTTAAACAGCACTAATGATTATATTTTTTGGTATAACACAAAGATTTTGAGAAAATTTCAAAAATATAAAAATATTGTTTTAATGCATAGTTGTATCTTGTACTAATATATGATAATGTTCAAAGAGGTTTAGAGCATTTGTTGTGTCCATTTTTCAAGAAAATAGCAATTTTGTAGTGGTTATTCCATTGATTTAGGCAGTATTATGAGTTTTTACTAAATTAATTGATAAAAAGATATAACGATTCCCATATACCGTGAAAGAGAGTTTATAATAAATTAATGCAAATGTAGAATGTGGTTAAAAATTTTAAACAACATTAATAATTATATGCTTCAGTATATAAAATATTTACCGAAAACTCAATATTTTCGTAGGGGTTAACACATAGATTTTGAGAAATTTTTTAAAAACATGAAAATTTAAAAAAATATAAAAAATTTCAAAAATATGAAAATCTTGTTTTAATTCATAGTTGGATTCTGCATTAATATTTGATGATGTTCAAATAGGTTTGGAGCCATTGTTGTCTCATTTTTTCAAGAAAATAGCAATTTTGTAGTGGTTATCCCACCGATTTAGGCAGTATTATGAAGTTTTACTAAATTAATTGATAAAAAACTTATAATGATTCCCATATACCATGAAAGAGAGTTATCATACATTAATACAAATGTCTGTGGAGAAAAAAATTTAAACAACACTAATGATAATATGATTCAGTATATAAAACATTTACCAAAAGCTCAATATTTTCGTAGGGGTTAACTCATAGATTTTGAGAAAATTTCAAAAAATATGAAAATATTGTTTTAATGCATAGTTGTATTGTGCAAAAATATATGATGATGTTCAAAGAGGTTTTGAGCCTATGTTGTTTCTCTTTTTCAAGAAAATAGCAATTGTGTACTGGTTATTCCACCGATTTAGGCAGCATTAAGAAGTTTTACTAAATTAATTGATAATAAAATTATAACAATTCCCATACACCATGAAAGAGAGTTTAACATACACTAATACAAATGTAGAATATGGTGAAAATTTTAAACAACATTAATGATTATATGCTTCATTATATAAAACATTTACCGAAAACTCAATATTTTCATAGGTGTAAAACATAGATTTTGAGAAAATTTCAAAAAATATGAAAATATTATTTTAATGCATAGTTGTATCTTGCACTAATATATGATGATGTTCAAAGAGGTTTGGAGCCTTTGTTGTCTCCCATTTTCAAGAAAATAGCTATTTTGTAGTGGTTATTCCCCCCGATTTAGGCAGTATTACGAAGTTTTACTAAATTAATTGATAAAAAAATTATAACGATTCTCGTACACCATGAAAGATAGTTTATCACACATTAATACAAAGGTAGAATATGGTAAAAAAATTTAAACAACACTAATGAATATATGCTTTGGTATATAAAACATTTACCGAAAACTCAATATTTTCGTAGGGGTTAACACATAGATTTTGAGAAAATTTCAAAAAATATGAAAATATTGTTTTAATGCATTGTTGTATCTTGCACTAATATATGATGATGTTTAAAGAGGTTTGGAGCTTTTGTTGTCTCCCTATTTCAAGAAAATAGCAATTTTGTAGTGGTTATTCCACCGATTTAGGCAATATTACGAAGTTTTACTAAATTAAGTAAAACAAAAACTATAACGATTCTCATACACAATGAAAGAGAGTTTATCATACATTAATACAAATATAGAATATAGTGAAATTTTTTAAACAACACTAATGAATATATGCTTCGGTATATAAAACATTTACCGAACACTCAATATTTTCGTAGGGGTTAACACATAGATTTTGAGAAAATTTTAAAAAATATGAAAATATTGTTTTAATGCATAGTTGTATCTTGCACTAATATATGATGATCTTTAAAGAGGTTTGGAGCCTTTGTTGTCTCCTTTTTTCAAGAAAATAGCAATTTTGTAGTGGTTATTCCACCGATTTAGGCAGTATTACGAAGTTTTACTAAATTAAGTGATAAAAAAATTATAACGATTCTCATACACCATGAAAGAGAGTTTATCATACATTCATGCAAATGTAGAATATGGTGAAAAATTTTAAACAACACTAATGAATATATGCTTCGGTATATAAAACATTTACCGAAAACTCAATATTTTCGTAGGGGTTAACACATAGATTTTGAGAAAATTTCAAAAAATATGAAAATATTGTTTTAATGCATAGTTGTATCTTGCACTAATATATGATGATGTTTAAAGAGGTTTGAAGCCTTTGTTGTCTCTCTTTTTCAAGAAAATAGCAATTTTGTAGTGGTTATTCCACCGATTTAGGCAGTATTACAAAGTTTTACTAAATTAATTGATAAAAAAATTATAACGATTCTCATACACCATGAAAGAGAGTTTATCATACATTAATACAAATGTATAATATGGTGAAATTTTTTAAACAACACTAATGAATATATGCTTCTGTATATAAAACATTTACCGAAAACTCAATATTTTCGTAAGGGTTAACACATAGATTTTGAGAAAATTTTAAAAAATATGAAAATATTGTTTTAATGCATAGTTGTATCTTGCACTAATATATGATGATGTGTAAAGAGGTTTGGAGCCGTTGTTGTCTCCCTTTATCAAGAAAATAGGAATTTCGTAGTGGTTATTCCACCGATTTAGGCAATATTGTGGAGTATAACTAAATTAATTGATAAAAATATTATAACTATTCCCATATACCATGAAAGAGATTTTAGCATACATTAATACAAATGAGGAATGTGGTGAAAATTGTTTAAACAACACTAATGATTATATTCTTCGGTATATAAAACATTTACCGAAAACTCAATATTTTCGTAGGGGTTAACACATATATTTTGAGAAAATTTCAAAAAATATGAAAATATTGTTTTAATGCATAGTTGTATCTTGCACCAATATATGATGATGTTTAAAGAGGTTTGGAGCCTTTGTTGTCTCCCTTTTTCAAGAAAATAGCAATTTTGTAGTGGTTATTCCACCGATTTAGGCAGTATTGTGGAGTTTAACTATATTAATTGATAAAAAATTATAACGATTCTCATACACCATGAAAGAGAGTTTATCATACATTAATACAAATGTAGAATATGGTGAAAATTTTTAAACAACACTAATGAATATATGCTTCGGTATATAAAACATTTACCGAAAACTCAATATTTTCGTAGGGGTTAACACATAGATTTTGAAAAAAATTCAAAAAATATGAAAATATTGTTTTAATGCATAGTTGTATCTTGCACTAATATATGATGATGTTTAAAGAGGTTTGGAGCCTTTGTTGTCTCCATTTTTCAAGAAAATAGCAATTTTGTAGTGGTTATTCCACCGATTTAGGCAGTATTACGAAGTTTTACTAAATTAATTGATAAAAAAATTATAACGATTCTCATACACCATGAAAGAGAGTTTATCATAAATTAATACAAATGTATAATATGGTGAATTTTTTTAAACAACACTAATGAATATATGCTTCTGTATATAAAACATTTACCGAAAACTCAATATTTTCGTAGAGGTTAACACATAGATTTTGAGAAAATTTCAAAAAATATGAAAATATTGTTTTAATGCATAGTTATATCTTGCACTAATATATGATGATGTGTAAAGAGGTTTGGAGCCTTTGTTGTCTCCCTTTTTCAAGAAAATAGGAATTTCGTAGTTGTTATACCACCGATTTAGGCAGTATTGTGGAGTTTAACTAAATTAATTGATAAAAATATTATAACTATTCCCATATACCATGAAAGAGATTTTAGCATACATTAATACAAATGAGGAATGTGGTGAAAATTGTTTAAACAACACTAATGATTATATTCTTCGGTATATAAAACATTTACCGAAAACTCAATATTTTCGTAGGGGTTAACACATAGATTTTGAGAAAATTTCAAAAAATATGAAAATATTGTTTTAATGCATAGTTGTATCTTGCACCAATTTATGATGATACTTAAAGAGGTTTGAAGCCTTTGTTGTCTCCCTTTTTCAAGAAAATAGCAATTTCGTAGTTGTTATTCCACCGATTTAGGCAGTATTGTGGAGTTTAACTAAATTAATTGATAAAAAAATTATAACGATTCTCATACACCATGAAAGAGAGTTTATCATACATTAATACAAATGTAGAATATTGTGAAAATTTTGAAACAACACTAATGAATATATTCTTCGGTATATAAAATATTTACCGAAAACTCAATATTTTCGTCGGGGTTAACACATAGATTTTGAAAAAATTTCAAAAAATATGAAAATATTGTTTTAATGCATAGTTGTATCTTGCACTAATATATGATGATGTTCAAAGAGGTTTGGAGGCTTTGTTGTCTCTCTTTTTCAAGAAAATAGCAATTTTGTAGTGGTTATTCCACTGATTTAGGCAGTATTATGAAGTTTTACTTAATTAATTGATAAAAAAATTATAATGATTCCCATATACCATGAAATAGATTTTAGAATACATTAATACCTATTTAGAATGTGGTGAAATTTTTTTAAACAGCACTAATGATTATATTTTTTGGTATAACACAAAGATTTTGAGAAAATTTCAAAAATATAAAAATATTGTTTTAATGCATAGTTGTATCTTGTACTAATATATGATAATGTTCAAAGAGGTTTAGAGCATTTGTTGTGTCCATTTTTCAAGAAAATAGCAATTTTGTAATGGTTATTCCACTGATTTAGGCAGTATTATGAGTTTTTACTAAATTAATTGATAAAAAGATATAACGATTCCCATATACCGTGAAAGAGAGTTTATAATAAATTAATACAAATGTAGAATGTGGTTAAAAATTTTAAACAACATTAATAATTATATGCTTCAGTATATAAAATATTTACCGAAAACTCAATATTTTGGTAGGGGTTAACACATAGATTTTGAGAAAATTTTTAAAAACATGAAAATTTAAAAAAATATAAAAAATTTCAAAAATATGAAAATCTTGTTTTAATTCATAGTTGGATTCTGCATTAATATTTGATGATGTTCAAAGAGGTATGGAGCCATTGTTGTCTCATTTTTTCAAGAAAATAGCAATTTTGTAGTGGTTATCCCACCGATTTAGGCAGTATTATAAAGTTTTACTAAATTAATTGATAAAAAACTTATAATGATTCCCATATACCATGAAAGAGAGTTATCATACATTAATACAAATGTAGACTGTGGAGAAAAAAATTTAAACAACACTAATGATTATATGATTCAGTATATAAAACATTTACCGAAAACTCAATATTTTCGTAGGGGTTACCACATAGATTTTGAGAAAATTTAAAAAAATATGAAAATATTTTTTTAATGCATAGTTGTATCCTGCACTAACATATGATGATGTTCAAAGAGGTTTGTAGCGTTTCTTGTCTCTCTTTTTCAAGAAAATAGCAATTTTGTAGTGGTATTCCACCGATTTAGGCAGTATTATGAAGTTTTACTTAATTAATTGATAAAAAAATTATAATGATTCCCATATACCATGAAATAGATTTTAGAATACATTAATACCTATTTAGAATGTGGTGAAATTTTTTTAAACAGCACTAATGATTATATTTTTTGGTATAACACAAAGATTTTGAGAAAATTTCAAAAATATAAAAATATTGTTTTAATGCATAGTTGTATCTTGTACTAATATATGATAATGTTCAAAGAGGTTTGGAGCATTTGTTGTGTCCATTTTTCAAGAAAATAGCAATTTTGTAATGGTTATTCCACTGATTTAGGCAGTATTATGAGTTTTTACTAAATTAATTGATAAAAAGATATAACGATTCCCATATACCGTGAAAGAGAGTTTATAATAAATTAATACAAATGTAGAATGTGGTTAAAAATTTTAAACAACATTAATAATTATATGCTTCAGTATATAAAATATTTACCGAAAACTCAATATTTTGGTAGGGGTTAACACATAGATTTTGAGAAAATTTTTAAAAACATGAAAATTTAAAAAAATATAAAAATTTCAAAAATATGAAAATCTTGTTTTAATTCATAGTTGGATTCTGCATTAATATTTGATGATGTTCAAAGAGGTATGGAGCCATTGTTGTCTCATTTTTTCAAGAAAATAGCAATTTTGTAGTGGTTATCCCACCGATTTAGGCAGTATTATAAAGTTTTACTAAATTAATTGATAAAAAACTTATAATGATTCCCATATACCATGAAAGAGAGTTATCATACATTAATACAAATGTAGACTGTGGAGAAAAAAATTTAAACAACACTAATGATTATATGATTCAGTATATAAAACATTTACCAAAAGCTCAAAATTTTCGTAGGGGTTAACTCATAGATTTTGAGAAAATTTCAAAAAATATGAAAATATTGTTTTAATGCATAGTTGTATTGTGCAATAATATATGATGATGTTCAAAGAGGTTTTGAGCCTATGTTGTTTCTCTTTTTCAAGAAAATAGCAATTGTGTACTGGTTATTCCACCGATTTAGGCAGCATTAAGAAGTTTTACTAAATTAATTGATAATAAAATTATAACAATTCCCATACACCATGAAAGAGAGTTTAACATACACTAATACAAATGTAGAATATGGTGAAAATTTTAAACAACATTAATGATTATATGCTTCATTATATAAAACATTTATCGAAAACTCAATATTTTCATAGGTGTAAAACATAGATTTTGAGAAAATTTCAAAAAATATGAAAATATTATTTTAATGCATAGTTGTATCTTGCACTAATATATGATGATGTTCAAAGAGGTTTGGAGCCTTTGTTGTCTCCCATTTTCAAGAAAATAGCTATTTTGTAGTGGTTATTCCCCCCGATTTAGGCAGTATTACGAAGTTTTACTAAATTAATTGATAAAAAAATTATAACGATTCTCATACACCATGAAAGAGAGTTTATCACACATTAATACAAAGGTAGAATATGGTAAAAAAATTTAAACAACACTAATGAATATATGCTTCGGTATATAAAACATTTACCGAAAACTCAATATTTTCGTAGGGGTTAACACATAGATTTTGAGAAAATTTCAAAAAATATGAAAATATTGTTTTAATGCATATTTGTATCTTGCACTAATATATGATGATGTTTAAAGAGGTTTGGAGCTTTTGTTGTCTCCCTTTTTCAAGAAAATAGCAATTTTGTAGTGGTTATTCCACCGATTTAGGCAGTATTACGAAGTTTTATTAAATTAAGTAAAACAAAAATTATAACGATTCTCATACACAATGAAAGAGAGTTTATCATACATTAACACAAATATAGAATATGGTGAAATTTTTTAAACAACACTAATGAATATATGCTTCGGTATATAAAACATTTACCGAAAACTCAATATTTTCGTAGGGGTTAACACATAGATTTTGAGAAAATTTCAAAAAATATGAAAATATTGTTTTAATGCATAGTTGTATCTTGCACTAATATATGATGATCTTTAAAGAGGTTTGGAGCCTTTGTTGTCTCCTTTTTTCAAGAAAATAGCAATTTTGTAGTGGTTATTCCACCGATTTTGGCAGTATTACGAAGTTTTACTAAATTAAGTGATAAAAAAATTATAACGATTCTCATACACCATGAAAGAGAGTTTATCATACATTCATGCAAATGTAGAATATGGTGAAAAATTTTAAACAACACTAATGAATATATGCTTCGGTATATAAAACATTTACCGAAAACTCAATATTTTCGTAGGGGTTAACACATAGATTTTGAGAAAATTTCAAAAAATATGAAAATATTGTTTTAATGCATAGTTGTATCTTGCACTAATATATGATGATGTTTAAAGAGGTTTGAAGCCTTTGTTGTCTTTCTTTTTCAAGAAAATAGCAATTTTGTAGTGGTTATTCCACCGATTTAGGCAGTATTACAAAGTTTTACTAAATTAATTGATAAAAAATTATAACGATTCTCATACACCATGAAAGAGAGTTTATCATAAATTAATACAAATGATAATATGGTGAAATTTTTTAAACAACACTAATGAATATATGCTTCTGTATATAAAACATTTACCGAAAACTCAATATTTTCGTAAGGGTTAACACATAGATTTTGAGAAAATTTCAAAAAATATGAAAATATTGTTTTAATGCATAGTTGTATCTTGCACTAATATATGATGATGTGTAAAGAGGTTTGGAGCCGTTGTTGTCTCCCTTTATCAAGAAAATAGGAATTTCGTAGTGGTTATTCCACCGATTTAGGCAATATTGTGGAGTTTAACTAAATTAATTGATAAAAATATTATAACTATTCCCATATACCATGAAAGAGATTTTAGCATACATTAATACAAATGAGGAATGTGGTGAAAATTGTTTAAACAACACTAATGATTATATTCTTCGGTATATAAAACATTTACCGAAAACTCAATATTTTCGTAGGGGTTAACACATATATTTTGAGAAAATTTCAAAAAATATGAAAATATTGTTTTAATGCATAGATGTATCTTGCACCAATATATGATGATGTTTAAAGAGGTTTGGAGCCTTTGTTGTCTCCTTTTTTCAAGAAAATAGCAATTTTGTAGTGGTTATTCCACCGATTTAGGCAGTATTGTGGAGTTTAACTATATTAATTGATAAAAAAATTATAACGATTCTCATACACCATGAAAGAGAGTTTATCATACATTAATACAAATTTAGAATATGGTGAAAATTTTTAAACAACACTAATGAATATATGCTTCGGTATATAAAACATTTACCGAAAACTCAATATTTTCGTAGGGGTTAACACATAGATTTTGAAAAAATTTCAAAAAATATGAAAATATTGTTTTAATGCATAGTTGTATCTTGCACTAATATATGATGATGTTTAAAGAGGTTTGGAGCCTTTGTTGTCTCTATTTTTCAAGAAAATAGCAATTTTGTAGTGGTTATTCCACCGATTTAGGCAGTACTACGAAGTTTTACTAAATTAATTGATAAAAAAATTATAACGATTCTCATACACCATGAAAGAGAGTTTATCATAAATTAATACAAATGATAATATGGTGAAATTTTTTAAACAACACTAATGAATATATGCTTCTGTATATAAAACATTTACCGAAAACTCAATATTTTCGTAGAGGTTAACACATAGATTTTGAGAAAATTTCAAAAAATATGAAAATATTGTTTTAATGCATAGTTATATCTTGCACTAATATATGATGATGTGTAAAGAGGTTTGGAGCCTTTGTTGTCTCCCTTTTTCAAGAAAATAGGAATTTCGTAGTGGTTATTCCACCGATTTAGGCAGTATTGTGGAGTTTAACTAAATTAATTGATAAAAATATTATAACTATTCCCATATACCATGAAAGAGATTTTAGCATACATTAATACAAATGAGGAATGTGGTGAAAATTGTTTAAACAACACTAATGATTATATTCTTCGGTATATAAAACATTTACCGAAAACTCAATATTTTCGTAGGGGTTAACACATAGATTTTGAGAAAATTTCAAAAAATATGAAAATATTGTTTTAATGCATAGTTGTATCTTGCACCAATTTATGATGATACTTAAAGAGGTTTGGAGCCTTTGTTGTCTCCCTTTTTCAAGAAAATAGCAATTTTGTAGTGGTTATTCCACTGATTTAGGCAGTATTACGAAGTTTTACTAAATTAAGTGATAAAAAAGTTATAACGATTCTTATACACCATGAAAGAGAGTTTATCATACATTAATACAAATGTAGAATATGGTGAAAATTTTTAAACAACACTAATGAATATATGCTTCTCTATATAAAACATTTACCGAAAACTCAATATTTTCGTAGGGGTTAACACATAGATTTTGAAAAAATTTCAAAAAATATGAAAATATTGTTTTAATGCATAGTTGTATCTTGCACTAATATATGATGATGTTTAAAGAGGTTTGGAGCCTTTGTTGTCTCCCTTTTTTAAGAAAATAGCAATTTTGTAGTGGTTATTCCTCCGATTTAGGCAGTATTGTGGAGTTTAACTAAATTAATTGATAAAAAAATTATAACGATTCTCATACACCATGAAAGAGAGTTTATCATACATTAATACAAATGTAGAATATGGTGAAAATTTTTAAACAACACTAATGAATATATGCTTCGGTATATAAAACATTTACCGAAAACTCAATATTTTTGTAGGGGTTAACACATAGATTTTGAAAAAATTTCAAAAAATATGAAATATTGTTTAATGCATAGTTGTATCTTGCACTAATATATGATGATGTTTAAAGAGGTTTGAGCCTTTGTTGTCTTATTTTCAAGAAAATAGCAATTTTGTATAGTTATTCACCGATTTAGGCAGTACTACGAAGTTTTACTAAATTATTGATAAACAATTATAACGATTCTCATACACCATGAAAGAGAGTTTATCATAATTAACAAATGATAATATGGTGAAATTTTTTAAACAACACTAATGAATATTGCTTCTTTATAAAACATTACCGAAAACTCAATATTTTCGTAGAGGTTAACACATAGATTTTGAGAAAATTTCAAAAAATATGAAATATTGTTTTAATGCATAGTTATATCTTGCACTAATATATGATGATGTGTAAAGAGGTTTGGAGCCTTTGTTGTCTCCCTTTTCAAGAAAATAGGAATTTGTAGTGGTTATTCCACCGATTTAGGCAGTATTGTGAGTTAACTAAATTTTGATAAAAATATTATAACTTCCCATATCCATGAAAGAGATTTTAGCATACATTAATACAAATGAGGAATGTGGTGAAAATTGTTTAACAACACTAATGATTATATTCTTCGGTATATAAATTTTACCGAAAACTCAATATTTTCGTAGGGGTTAACACATAGATTTTGAGAAAATTTCAAAAAATATGAAAATATTGTTTTAATGCATAGTTGTATCTTGCACCAATATATGATGATGTTTAAAGAGGTTTGGAGCCTTTGTTGTCACCCTTTTTCAAGAAAATAGCAATTTTGTAGTGGTTATTCCACCGATTAAGGCAGTATTACGAAGTTTTACTAAATTAATTGATAAAAAAAATTATAACGATTCTCATACACCATGAAATAGAGTTTATCATACATTAATACAAATGTGTAATGTGGTGAAATTTTTTTAAACAACACTAATGAATATATGCTTCGGTATATAAAACATTTACCGAAAACTCAATATTTTCGTAGGGGTTAACACATAGATTTTGAGAAAATTTCAAAAAATATGAAAATATTGTTTTAATGCATAGTTTTATCTTGCACCAATATATGATGATGTTTAAAGAGGTTTGGAGCCTTTGTTGTCTCCTTTTTTCAAGAAAATAGCAATTTTGTAGTGGTTATTCCACCGATTTAGGCAGTATTACGAAGTTTTACTAAATTAGGTGATAAAAAAAATTATAACGATTCTGATACACCATGAAAGAGAGTTTTATACATTAATACAAATTAGAATATGGTGAAAATTATTAAACAACACTAATGAATATATGCTTTGGTATATAAAACATTTACCGAAAACTCAATATTTTCGTAGAGGTTAACACATAGATTTTGAGAAAATTTCAAAAAATATGAAAATATTGTTTTAATGGATAGTTGTATCTTGCACTAATATATAATGATGTTTAAAGAGGTTTGGAGCCTTTGTTGTCTCCCTTTTTCAAGAAAATAGCAATTTTGTAGTGGTTATTCCACCGATTTAGGCAGTATTACAAAGTTTTACTAAATTAAGTGATAAAAAAAATTATAACGATTCTGATACACCATGAAAGATAGTTTATCATACATTAATACAAATGTAGAATATGGTGAAAATTTTTAAACAACACTAATGAATATGTGCTTCTATATATAAAACATTTACCGAAAACTCAATATTTTCGTAGGGGTGGGTAACACATAGATTTTGAGAAAATTTCAAAAAATATAAAAATATTGTTTTAATGCATAGTTGTATCTTGCACTAATATATGATGATGTGTAAAGAGGTTTGGAGCCTTTGTTATCTCCCTTTTTCAAGAAAATAGCAATTTTGTAGTGGTTATTACACCGATTTAGGCAGTATTACGAAGTTTTACTAAATTAATTGATAAAAAAATTATAACGATTCTCATACACTATGAAAGAGAGTTTATCACACATTAATACAAATGTAGAATATGGTGAAAATTTTTAAACAACACTAATGAATATATGCTTCGGTATATAAAACATTTACCGAAAACTCAATATTTTCATAGGGGTTAACACATAGATTTTGAGAAAATTTCAAAAAATATGAAAATATTGTTTTAATGCATAGTTGTATCTTGCACCAATATATGATGATGTTTAAAGAGGTTTGGAGCCTTTGTTGTCTCCCTTTTTCAAGAAAATAGCAATTTTGTAGTGGTTATTCCACCGATTTGGGCAGTATTACGAAGTTTTACTAAATTAAGTGATAAAAAAAATTATAACGATTCTGATACACCATGAAAGAGAGTTTATCATACATTAATACAAATTTAGAATATGGTGAAATTATTAAACAACACTAATGAATATATGCTTCGGTATATAAAACATTTACCGAAAACTCAATATTTTCGTAGAAGTTAACACATAGATTTTGAGAAAATTTCAAAAAATATGAAAATATTGTTTTAATGGATAGTTGTATCTTGCACTAATATATAATGATGTTTAAAGAGGTTTGGAGCCTTTGTTGTCTCCCTTTTTCAAGAAAATAGCAATTTTGTAGTGGTTATTCCACCGATTTTGGCAGTATTACAAAGTTTTACTAAATTAAGTGATAAAAAATTATAACGATTCTGATACACCATGAAAGATAGTTTATCATACATTAATACAAATGTAGAATATGGTGAAAATTTTTAAACAACACTAATGAATATGTGCTTCTATATATAAAACATTTACCGAAAACTCAATATTTTCGTAGGGGTTAACACATAGATTTTGAGAAAATTTCAAAAAATATAAAAATATTGTTTTAATGCATAGTTGTATCTTGCACTAATATATGATGATGTGTAAAGAGGTTTGGAGCCTTTGTTATCTCCCTTTTCACAGAAAATAGCAATTTTGTAGTGGTTATTACACCTTGATTTAGGCAGTATTACGAAGTTTTACTAATTAATTGATAAAAAATTATAACGATTCTCATACACTATGAAAGAGAGTTTATCACACATTAATACAAATGTAGAATATGGTAAAAAAAGTTAAACAACACTAATGAATATATGCTTGGTATATAAAACATTTACCGAAACTCAATATTTTCGTAGGGGTTAACACATACATCGATTTTGAGAAAATTTCAAAAAATATGAAAATATTGTTTAATGCATAGTTTTATCTTACACTAAGATATGATGATGGTTATAGAGTTTGGAGCCTTTGTTGTCTCCCTTTTCAAGAAAATAGCAATTTTGTTGTGTTATTCCACCGATTTAGGCAGTATTACGAAGTTTCACACTAAATTAAGTAAAAAAAATTATAACGATTCTCATACACCATGAAAGAGAGTTTATCATAAATTAATACAAATGTAGAATATGGTAAAATTTTTAAACAACACTATGAATATATGCTTCGGTATATAAACATTTACCGAAAACTCAATATTTTCGTAGGGGTTAACACATAGATTTTGAGAAAATTTCAAAAAATATGAAATATTGTTTTAATGCATAGTTGTATCTTGCACTAATATATGATGATGTTTCAAGAGGTTTGGAGCCTTTGTTGTCTCCTTTTTCAAGAAAATAGCGATTTTGTAGTGGTTATTCCACCGATTTAAGGCAGTATTACGAAGTTTTACTAAATTAAGTGATAAAAAAATTATAACGATTCTCATACACCATGAAAGAGAGTATATTATACATTAATACAAATGTAGAATATGGTGAAATTTTTTAAACAACACTAATGAATATATGCTTCGGTATATAAAACATTTACCGAAAACTAAATATTTTCGTAGGGGTTAACACATAGATTTTGAGAAAATTTCAAAAAATATGAAAATATTGTTTTAATGCATAGTTGTATCTTGCACTAATATATGATGATGTTTAAAGAGGTCTGGAGCCTTTGTTGTGTCCCTTTTTCAAGAAAATAGCAATTTTGTAGTGGTTATTCCACCTATTTAGGCAGTATTACGAAGTTGTACTAAATTAATTTATAAGAAAATTATAACTATTCTCATACACCATGAAAGAAAGTTTATCATACATTAATACAAATGTAGAATATGGTGAAAATTATTAAACAACACTAATGAATATATGCTTTGGTATATAAAACATTTACCGAAAACTCAATATTTTCGTAGAGGTTAACACATAGATTTTGAGAAAATTTCAAAAAATATGAAAATATTGTTTTAATGCATAGTTGTATCTTGCACTAATATATAATGATGTTTAAAGAGGTTTGGAGCCTTTGTTGTCTCCCTTTTTCAAGAAAATAGCAATTTTGTAGTGGTTATTCCACCGATTTAGGCAGTATTACAAAGTTTTACTAAATTAAGTGATAAAAAAAATTATAACGATTCCCATACACCATGAAAGAGAGTTTATCATACATTAATACAATGTAGAATGTGGTGAAAATTTTAAACAACACTAATGATTATATGCTTCTATATATAAAACATTTACCGAAAACTCATATTTTCGTAGGGGTTAACACATAGATTTTGAGAAAATTTCAAAAATATAAAAATATTGTTTTAATGCATAGTTGTATCTTGCACTAATATATGATGATGTGTAAAGAGGTTGGAGCCTTTGTTATCTCCCTTTTTCAAGAAAATAGCAATTTTGTAGTGGTTATTCACCGATTTAGGCAGTATTACGAAGTTTTACTAAATTAATTGATAAAAAAAATTATAACGATTCTCATACACTATGAAAGAGAGTTTATCACACATTTAGGCAGTATTACGAAGTTTTACTAATTAATTTTGATAAAAAATATTTAACGATTCTCATACACTATGAAAGAGAGTTTATCACACATTAATACAATGTAGAATATGGTGAAAATTTTTTAAACAACACTAATGAATATATGCTTCGGTATATAAAACATTTACCGAAAACTCAATATTTTCATAGGGGTTAACACATAGATTTTGAGAAAATTTCAAAAAATATGAAAATATTGTTTTAATGCATAGTTGTATCTTGCACCAATATATGATGATGTTTAAAAGGTTTGGAGCCTTTGTTGTCTCCCTTTTTCAAGAAAATAGCAATTTTTGTAGTGGTTATTCCACCGATTTGGGCAGTATTACGAAGTTTTACTAATTAAGTGATAAAAAATATATAACGATTCTGATACACCATGAAAGAGAGTTTATCATACATTAATACAAATTTAGAATATGGTGAAAATTATTTTAAACAACACTAATGAAATATATGCTTCGGTATATAAAACATTTACCGAAAACTCAATATTTTTCGTAGAGGTTAACACATAGATTTTGAGAAAATTTCAAAAAATATGAAATATTGTTTTAATGCATAGTTGTATCTTGCACTATATATAATGATGATGTTTAAAGAGGTTTGGAGCCTTTGTTGTCTCCCTTTTTCAGAAAATAGCAATTTTGTAGTGGTTATTCCACCGATTTTGGCAGTATTACAAGTTTTACTAAATTAAGTGATAAAAAATTATAACGATTCTATACACCATGAAAGATAGTTTATCATACATTAATACAAATGTAGAATATGGTGAAAATTTTTAAACAACACTAATGAATATGTGCTTCTATATATAAAACATTTACCGAAAACTCAATATTTTCGTAGGGGTTAACACATAGATTTTGAGAAAATTTCAAAAAATATAAAAATATTGTTTTAATGCATAGTTGTATCTTGCACTAATATATGATGATGTGTAAAGAGGTTTGGAGCCTTTGTTATCTCCCTTTTTCAAGAAAATAGCAATTTTGTAGTGGTTATTACACCGATTTAGGCAGTATTACGAAGTTTTACTAAATTAATTGATAAAAAAATTATAACGATTCTCATACACTATGAAAGAGAGTTTATCACACATTAATACAAATGTAGAATATGGTAAAAAAAGTTAAACAACACTAATGAATATATGCTTTGGAAATTTCAAAAAATATGAAAATATTGTTTTAATGCATAGTTTTATCTTACACTAATATATGATGATGTTTATAGAGTTTTGGAGCCTTTGTTGTCTCCCTTTTTCAAGAAAATAGCAATTTTGTTGTGGTTATTCCACCGATTTAGGCAGTATTACGAAGTTTCACTAAATTAAGTAAAAAAAATTATAACGATTCTCATACACCATGAAAGAGAGTTTATCATAAATTAATACAAATGTAGAATATGGTAAAATTTTTAAACAACACTAATGAATATATGCTTCGGTATATAAAACATTTACCGAAAACTCAATATTTTCGTAGGGGTTAACACATAGATTTTGAGAAAATTTCAAAAAATATGAAAATATTGTTTTAATGCATAGTTGTATCTTGCACTAATATATGATGATGTTTAAAGAGGTTTGGAGCCTTTGTTGTCTCCCTTTTTCAAGAAAATAGCGATTTTGTAGTGGTTATTCCACCGATATTAGGCAGTATTACGAAGTTTTACTAAATTAAGTGATAAAAAAATTATAACGATTCTCATACACCATGAAAGAGAGTATATTATACATTAATACAAATGTAGAATATGGTGAAATTTTTTAAACAACACTAATGAATATATGCTTCGGTATATAAAACATTTACCGAAAACTAAATATTTTCGTAGGGGTTAACACATAGATTTTGAGAAAATTTCAAAAAATATGAAAATATTGTTTTAATGCATAGTTGTATCTTGCACTAATATATGATGATGTTTAAAGAGGTCTGGAGCCTTTGTTGTGTCCCTTTTTCAAGAAAATAGCAATTTTGTAGTGGTTATTCCACCTATTTAGGCAGTATTACGAAGTTGTACTAAATTAATTTATAAGAAAATTATAACTATTCTCATACACCATGAAAGAAAGTTTATCATACATTAATACAAATGTAGAATATGGTGAAAAGTTTTAAACAACACTAATGAATATATGCTTTGGTATATAAACATTTACCGAAAACTCAATATTTTCGTAGAGGTTAACACATAGATTTTGAGAAAACTAATATATAAGATGTTAAAGAGGTTTGGAGCCTTTGTTGTCTCCCTTTTTCAAGAAAATAGCGATTTTGTAGTGGTTATTCCACCGATTTAGTCAGTATTGTGGAGTTTAACTAAATTAATTGATAAAAATATTATAACTTTTCCCATATACCATGAAAGAGATTTTGGCATACATTAATACAAATGTGTAATGTGGTGAAATTTTTTTAAACAACACTAATGATTATATTCTTCGGTATATAAAACATTTACCGAAAACTCAATATTTTCGTAGGGGTTAACACATAGATTTTGAAAAAATTTCAAAAAATATGAAAATATTGTTTTAATGCATAGTTGTATCTTGCACTAATATATAATGATGTTTAAAGAGGTTTGGAGCCTTTGTTGTCTCCCTTTTTCAAGAAAATAGCAATTTTGTAGTGGTTATTCTACCGATTTAGGCAGTATTACGAAGTTTTACTAAATTAAGTGATAAAAAAATTATAACGATTCTGATACACCATGAAAGATAGTTTATCATACATTAATACAAATTTAGAATATGGTGAAAATTTATAAACAACACTAATGAATATATGTTTCGGTATATAAAACATTTACCGAAAACTCAATATTTTCGTAGGGGTTAACACATAGATTTTGAGAAAATTTCAAAAATATGAAAATATTGTTTTAATGCATAGTTGTATCTTGCACTAATATATAATGATGGTTAAAGAGGTTTAGAGTCTTTGTTGTCTCCCTTTTTCAAGAAAATAGCGATTTTGTAGTGGTTATTCCACCGATTTAGTCAGTATTGTGGAGTTTAACTAAATTAATTGATAAAAATATTAAAACTATTCCCATATACCATGAAAGAGATTTTGGCATACATTAATACAAATGTGTAATGTGGTGAAAGTTTTTTAAACAACACTAATGAATATATGTTTCGGTATATAAAACATTTACCGAAAACTCAATATTTTCGTAGGGCTGTTAACACATAGATTTTGAGAAAATTTCAAAAATATGAAAATATTGTTTTAATGCATAGTTGTATCTTGCACTAATATATAATGATGGTTAAAGAGGTTTTTAGCCTTTGTTGTCTCCCTTTTTCAAGAAAATAGCGATTTTATAGTGGTTATTCCACCGATTTAGGCAGTATTGTGGAGTTTAACTAAATTAATTGATAAAAATATTATAACTATTCCCATATACCATGAAAGAGATTTTGGCATACATTAATACAAATGTGTAATGTGGTGAAATTTTTTTAAACAACACTAATGAATATATGTTTCGGTATATAAAACATTTACCGAAAACTCAATATTTTCGTATGGGTTAACACATAGATTTTGAGAAAATTTCAAAAATATGAAAATATTGTTTTAATTGATAGTTGTATCTTGCACTAATATATAATAATGTTTAAAGAGGTTTGGAGCCTTTGTTGTCTCCCTTTTTCAAGAAAATAGCAATTTTGTAGTGGTTATTCCACCGATTTAGGCAGTATTACGAAGTTTTACTAAATTAAGTGATAAAAGAAATTATAATGATTCTGATACACCATGAAAGATAGTTTATCATACATTAATACAAATGTAGAATATGGTGAAAATTTTTAAACAACACTAATGAATATATGCTTCTATATATAAAACATTTACCGAAAACTCAATATTTTCGTAGGGGTTAACACATAGATTTTGAGAAAATTTCAAAAAATATAAAAATATTATTTTAATGCATAGTTGTATCTTGCACTAATATATAATGATGTGTAAAGAGGTTTGTAGCCTTTGTTATCTCTCTTTTTCAAGAAAATAGCAATTTTGTAGTGGTTATTCCACCGATTTAGGCAGTATTACGAAGTTTTACTAAATTAATTGATAAAAAAATTATAACTATTCTCATACACCATGAAAGAGAGTTTATCACACATTAATACAAATGTAGAATATGGTGAAAATTTTTAAACAACACTAATGAATATATGCTTCGGTATATAAAACATTTACCGAAAACTCAATATTTTCGTTGGGGTTAACACATAGATTTTGAGAAAATTTCAAAAAATATGAAAATATTGTTTTAATGCATAGTTGTATCTTGCACTAATATATGATGATGTTTAAAGAAGTTTGGAGCCTTTGTTGTCTCCCTTTTTCAAGAAAATAGCAATTTTGTAGTAGTTATTCCACCGATTTAGGCATTATTACGAAGTTTTACTAAATTAATTGATAAAAAAATTATAACGATTCTCATACACCATGAAAGAGAGTTTATCACACATTAATACAAATGTAGAATATGGTAAAAAAATTTAAACAACACTAATGAATATATGCTTTGGTATATAAAACATTTACCGAAAACTCAATATTTTCGTAGGGGTTAACACATAGATTTTGAGAAAATTTCAAAAAAATATGAAAATATTGTTTTAATGCATAGTTGTATCTTGCACTAATATATGATGATGTTTAAAGAGGTTTGGAGCCTTTGTTGTCTCCCTTTTTCAAGAAAATAGCAATTTTGTAGTGGTTATTCCACCGATTTAGGCACTATTACGAAGTTTTACTAAATTAAGTAAAAAAAATTATAACGATTCTCATACACCATGAAAGAGAGTTTATCACACATTAATACAAATGTAGAATATGGTAAAAAAATTTAAACAACACTAATGAATATATGCTTTGGTATATAAAACATTTACCGAAAACTCAATATTTTCGTAGGGGTTAACACATAGATTTTGAGAAAATTTCAAAAAATATAAAAATATTGTTTTAATGCATAGTTGTATCTTGCACTAATATATGATGATGTTTAAAGAGGTTTGGAGCCTTTGTTGTCTCCCTTTTTCAAGAAAATAGCAATTTTGTAGTGGTTATTCCACCGATTTAGGCAGTATTACGAAGTTTTACTAAATTAATTGATAAAAAAATTATAACTATTCTCATACACCATGAAAGAGAGTTTATCACACATTAATACAAATGTAGAATGTGGTGAAAATTTTTAAACAACAGTAATGAATATATGCTTCGGTATATAAAACATTTACCGAAAACTCAATATTTTCGTAAGGGGGATTAACTAGGGGTGTTCAATCCGGATATCGGTTCGGTTTCGGTTCGGTTTTTTTCGGTTTTCGGTATTTCGGTTAGTAAAATATAACTACCATTCTAAATCAATATTTACTTCAGTTCGGTTCGGTTTATATACCGTCGGTTTTTCGGTTTATTCGGTTTTATACCAAAAAACATAATTATTTTGTTTGAGATCATATTATATGAATTTTAGAGTCATATTGTCGACAGAGTCATTTATTAAAAATATATTACATGTTCAAATAAATGAACAAAAAAGTAAAAATGCTTCTACCATCAAATAAAATAATCAAATCTATAACTAAAATCACAGCTTGAAATTTTGAAAATAAAAATATGAAACAAAACAGAAACATGAAAGAAAAGTTTTTCCACTCTTCCATATTTAGTGTTCATTAAAGTCATGCTTTTTCAATTGAAATTTTCCATTAATTATTATCCATCAAATTTATAATCTTCATATTAATTTAGTGAAACTAAAATAAAGCAAAAAGATCAAAAGAGACTTAAGATGTCTGAATTGCGATGTATTGTTATTTAGTTATATTTCAAGTGTTTTACAAATTAAGGTTTTTTATTACTATAAAATTATGGTAATAGTTATTAACACAAATTTAACTTATGTAACAAATAGATTTTCATGTATTGTTATAAAATAGATACATATTTACATGTTTCAACTTTTAATCGGTTTTGTTCGGTTTATTCGGTTTAATCGGTTATATACCAAACCATATCTAAATCCTACGGTTTTTATAAAATTATATACATTCGGTTTATATGGTATATACCAAAACCAAACCATATTATCTATTTCGGTTCGGTTCGGTTCGGTACGGTTCGGTTTTACCATATTGAACAGCCCTAGGATTAACACATAGATTTTGAGAAATTTTCAAAAAATATGAAAATATTGTTTTAATGCATAGTTGTATTCTGCACTAATATATGATGATGTTCAAAGAGGTTTAGAGCCTTTGTTGTCTCTCTTTTTCAAGAAAATAGCAATTTTGTAGTGGTTATTCTACCGATTTAGGCAATATTATGAATTTTTACTAAATTAATTGATAAAAAAAATATATAACGATTCCCATATACCATTAAAGAGAGTTGATCATACATTAATACAAATGTAGACTGTGGTGAAAATTTTTTAAACAACACTAATGATTATATGCTTCGGTATATAAAATATTTACCGAAAACTCAATATTTTCGTAGGGGTTTACACATAGATTTTGAGAAAATTTCAAAAAATATGAAAATATTGTTTTAATGCATAGTTGAATTCTGCACTAATATATGGTGATGTTCAAAGAGGTTAAGAGGTTTTGTTGTCTCATTTTTTCAAGAAAATAGCAATTTTTGTAGTGGTTATTCCACCGATTTAGGTAGTATTATGAATTTTTACTAAATTAATTGATAAAAAAGATATAACGATTCCCATAAACCATGAAAGAGAGTTTATAATACATTAATACAAATGTAAAATATGGTTAAAAAATTTAAACAACACTAATGATTATATGCTTTAGTATATAAATGATTTACCGAAAACTCAATATTTTCGTAGGGGTTAACACATAGATTTTGAGAAAAATTAAAAAAATATGAAAATATTTTTTTAATGTGTAGTTGTATTCTGTACAAATATATCATGATTTTCAAAGACGTTAAGATCCTTTGTTGTCTCCCTTTTTCAAGAAAATAACAATTTTTGTAGTGGTTATTCCACCGATTTAGGCAGTATTATGAATTTTTACTAAATTAGTTGATAAAAAAGATATAACGATTCCCATATACCATGAAAGAGAGTTTATAATATATTAATACAAATATAGAATGTGGTTAAAAATTTTAAACAACACTAATGATTATATGCTTCAGTATATAAATGATTTACCGAAAACTCAATATTTCGTAGTGGTTGTTAACACAAAGATTTTGAGAAAATTTCAAAAAATATGAAAATATTGTTTTAATGCATAGTTGTATCCTGCACTAATATATGATATGATGTTCAAAGAGCTTTAGAGCCTTTGATGTCTCCCTTTTTCAAGAAAATAGCAATTTTGTAGTGGTTATTCCACCGATTTAGGCAGTATTATGAATTTTTACTAAATTAATTAATAAAAAAGATATAACGATTCTCATACACCATGAAAGAGAGTTTATCATACATTAATACAAATATAGAATGTGGTGAAAAATTTTTAAACAACACTAATGATTATATGCTTCGGTATATAAAACATTTACCGAATACTAAATATTTTCGTAGGGCACACATAGATTTTGAGAAAATTTTAAAAAATATGAAAATATTGTTTTAATGCATAGTTGTATTCTGCACTAATATATGATGATGTTCAAAGAGGTTTTGGAGCCTTTGTTGTCTCCCGTTTTCAAGAAAATAGCAATTTTGTAGTGGTTATTCCACAGATTTAGGCAGTATCATGAATTTTTACTAAATTAATTGATAAAAAAAATATAACGATTCTCATATACCATGAAAGAGAGTTTATCATACATTAATATAAATGTAGACTGTGGTGAAAAAATTTTAAACAACACTAATGATTATATGCTTCGGTATATAAAACATTTAACAAAAACTCAATATTTTCGTAGGGGTTTACCAAAAACACATAGATTTTGAAAAAAAATTCAAAAAATATGAAAATATTGTTTTAATGCACAGTTGTATTCTGCACTAATATATGATGATTTTCAAAGAGGTTAAGAGCCTTTGTTGTCTCCCTTTTTCAAGAAAATAGCAATTTTTGTAGTGGTTATTCCACCGATTTAGGTAGTATTATGATTTTTTACTAAATTAGTTGATAAAAAAGATATAACGATTCCCATATACCATGAAAGAAAGTTTAGAATACATTAATACAAATGTAAAATGTGGTTAAAATTTTTAAAAAACACTAATGATTATATGCTTCAGTATATAAATGATTTACCGAAAACTCAATATTTTCTTAGTGGTTGTTAACACACAGATTTTGAGAAAATTTCAAAAAATATGAAATTATTGTTTTAATGCATAGTTGTATCGTGCACTATTATATGATGATGTTCAAAGTGGTTTAGAGCCTTTGTTGTGTCAATTTTTCAAGAAAATACAATTTTGTAATGGTTATTCCACCGATTTAGGCTGTATTATGAAGTTTTACTAAATTAATTGATAAAAAAGATATAACGATTCTCGTATACCATGATAGAGAGTTTAGCATACATTAATACAAATGTAGAATGTGGTTAAAAATTTTAAACAATACTAATGATTATATGCTTTAGTGTATAAAACATTTACCGAAAACTCAATGTTTTCGTATGGGTTAACTCATAGATTTTGATAAAAATTCAAAAATTCAAAAATTTTGTTTTAATGCATATTTGTATCATGCACTAATATATGATGATGTTCAAAGAGGTTTAGAGCCTATGTTGTCTCTCTTTTTCAAGATAATAGCAATTTTGTAGTGGATATTTCACCGATTTATGCAATATTACGAAGTTTTACTAAATTAATTGATAAAAAAATTATAACGATTCTCATACACCATGACAGAGAGTTTAGCATACATTAATACAAATGTAGAATATGGTGAAAATTTTTAAACAACACTAATGATTATATACTTCATTATATAAAATATTTACCAAAAACTCAATATTTTTGTAGGGGTTATTAGCACATAGATTTTGAGAAAATTTTGAAAAATATAAAAATATCGTTTTAACGCATAGTTGTATCCTGCACTAATATATGATGATGTTCAAAGAGGTTTGGAACCTTTGTTGTCTCCCTTTTTCAAGAAAATAGCAATTTTGTAGTGGTTATTCCACCGAATATCCCATCACAATATAAACAGTCAACAAATATACAAACAATTAGTTTTTCATGTTGTGAAATGTGATATATTTGTATTTTATTAAAACAAAAATCTGAAGTCTAGTAAATAATTACATTCAAAGCATCATTTGCTTAGATCATAATAAATCAGCATTAAAAAAAAGAGCATCATTTGTTTATCGAAAAGACATGAATTAGCCTTTGGTTTGAATACGATTAATTAATTTACTAATCGTTTAGTTGTTAAGGATCTTACGGCAACAGTAAAGTAAAAGAAAAGAAAAAAATGCAAAGGATAAAGGATATAAGGCAAATAAAAGTCCATTTTCATTTTCTCTTTTTTTTTTTTTCCTTATTACATTTTCATATTCGAATCTTTCTCTCTCTCTCTCTCTCTCTCTATCAAATCAGATTCTAGAAAGAAGAAGAAAGGGGAGAATCATCGCATCGGGGCATGGCTTCACCGAGCAAACGCCGAGAGATGGACATGATGAAATTGTATGTATATGCTCAATTCTCTTCACTTGATCGAATTCTTGTCTCGATTTGGATCTGTTGATGATGATGATGATGATCTCTTCTTATTGATGTTTGTCTTCTTCTTGGGATGACAGGATGATGAGTGATTACAAGGTGGATACAATCAACGACGATTTGCAGATGTTCTATGTCACTTTCCATGGCCCCACTGACAGTAATCCTCTTTGTCTTGTTGATTGTTTGTGCTTATAAGCTACTTGTTGAAATGCCTCTTTGTGAACAAAACAAAAGAAGAAGAAGAAGATGATAGAAAAACCTTAAGTGCTCTTTTTGTTGTGTATTGGATCGTTTTAGGATAGAGACACGAAAGCTTTTAAGTGCCTATCTTTGTTGTTGGTGTGAAGGTCTATATGAGGGAGGTGTATGGAAGATCAAAGTCGAACTTCCTGAGGCTTACCCTTACAAATCTCCTTCTGTTGGTTTCGTTAACAAGATCTATCACCCCAATGTTGATGAATCGTAAGTCACATCAATAATAGCTTATCATTTTCTGTTGCAAGAGTCGCATTGATCTATCTGGTTGCTAAAACGTTTTGTGGCAGTTCGGGCGCAGTTTGCTTAGATGTAATAAACCAGACATGGAGCCCAATGTTTGGTAATATATATTATTTTCCTGATGATTATACTTGTATTGCATCCCTTCACTTCTCTGTTTGTTTTACCAGATCTTATCAATGTCTTCGAGTCATTCCTTCCGCAACTGCTTCTATATCCAAACCCTTCTGATCCATTCAACGGAGAAGCTGCCTCTCTCTTGATGCGAGACCGTGCAGCCTATGAGAAGAAAGTCAAAGGTATATAAATAAAATTCACACTCTTCTCTTCCCATTTGCTTCTCTAATTCAATCCAGACCCCTCTCATTGACTGACACTTTGACACTTTGAAGAGTATTGCAAGGCATATGCTAAACCAGAGGACATAGGAGCACCTGAGGAGATCTCAAGTGATGATGACGATGATGAAGATGATAGCATGAGCGAGCGTGGTTCAGACTCTGATGACAACGATGAAATTGCTGGAAAAGCCGATCCTTGATCCCCCTATGTTACAAATCAATATTTCTTTGCACTTTGATTAGTTCATTTACAAATATATAAACAACATTGATGTTCACTGCATATTGAGGAGAACAATCACTCCTCTGTAAATTTGTAAACTCTGTTTAATTCTTTAGGAATATTGAAAATTTCATTTGCTTCAACTGTAAATAAATTTTAACAATCCGCAGATCCTTTACAACAAATATAACATTAATCCATATCTCATTTGTTTTGTTTTATACATTGAACATCTCTAAAGATGGGGATAGTGCCATACAAAAGGACTTAGCGTCTTAAAAGTTAATAGATAGAGAATTATTTGTTTACTAAAGGTCAAAAGACTCTTTGCTACATTGCAATCACATCCAACCACTAAGGACAACAAACATAGGCTTACTCTTGTCTACAAATGACTTGGCCTTCTTTTACCAGAATCTGTTCGTAGCCTCTTCACCGGATTAGCCCATCCAACTGAATCACCAGCAGCGCCGCTGTTGTTCGGATGAGTAGCTTGAGCTAGCCTTGTTTCCCTTGTAACTGAACCAGACACTGGACTTCTAAGACCACGACCTATCATAGCCTGAGGCGAAACCGGGCTGCTGGAGCCAGCGGTTCGGGTTCTCGGAGCAGACTTCTCTCTGTCTTTCCTCTTCTTCTTGCAGATTACTAGTTCCCCTGGATGAGCTAGAATTGGAGACTCATCGGTGTGGCTTGATGTCCCGCCAAGCTTTGGATCTTTCTGAGGTATCTGTACTCTGATCCTTGAGTTCTCGCGTTGTTGACGTCTCTGAGGAGAGCTTGGCTCCTCCGGTTCCTCCTCATCTACCGGCTTTGGCCTCTTACCCTGACTAATACCAACTGCTCCTCTTGGTGACGATGTAGATACCAAAGTTGGGCTTGGGCCAGAGAAGGAAAGAGCGTTTCTTGCTTCCCGGAAGTCTGTGTCTGGAAAAGACATTTTCAGTAGATCGAAGAAGAGGTTGTGAACCTTCCTTGCTTCAGATCTCACCTGCGGAAGATTTTATTCACATTATCACACACATAAAATCGAAAGAGTTTATAGTTATTTGAGATGCAATAAAATTTAAACCTCGTGTGAGAATCCATAGAATTGCATTGCTCCCCTTAGCATATACTGCACGTCAGATGCGAGTTCCATAACTCCTACGTACTCTAGCCTTTCCACCCGCTGATCTATCTCTCGTAGCTCCAAAAGATTATTCACACCTCCAGCTGCATAACCATTCTGAATTCTCTTCCACAAATTCGTCAGCATTGGCACAATCTGCTGACCTTCCTTGTCGATTCTTCTTTGGAGTTTGCTAATGACGGTTTTGCACTGCAAAGTCAAGCACCGGGTAAGTTCAGACCAACCCTAACAAAATAGATGTACAGACGAATCGACAATATACGAGAACGCAGTGAAATATATTCATACCCGTTTCTGTATGGTGTGGGACATTCTTGCACCTGCATTTGACGAGCCAATAGGACTAGTTCCATCCCATGTTTCTCTAGCAGCTTCATCGTTGTCCTCCACGGGAAGCTGTGTGGCATTCAATCTACCAGACTTTGGTGATGATACATGCAGCTTGGAAGTATTCGCTACCTTCTTTGCAGGTAAACTCCTGAGTCTCGAGGATGAATCACTCTGATCTTGTCTTGAACCATGCGAGTCAGCAACTGTCCTCAATTTTGATCGATAGCTACGATCGACTTGCAATGGCTGAGCTGCAGGCACATCACTAACGTCTGTTCCTTCTGCTGTTTGACGGGGTCTTAGACGAATACTCCGTTTCCGTTTTATTGTAGGTTGCAAAACCTGTTCTCCTCCCCCTTCATCACGGTCATAGGATCGTTGGAGATCTATGTGAGAATCCCCAGAGGCTCCTATTTCCCCATCTTCTAGGTCATCTACCTGTTCCAACATTATTGAAGAAACAAACATTACACAAACGACAAGGAAGAAGAGAGGCATGCAAGACAAAACCAGGTGCCTACCAGTCTTTTCGAGACAGAACCTGGCCTAGTGTCCAATGCAGACAAAGAGCCAAATTTTTTTGAAGAAACAGGAGAAGCCATCTCTTTCGATCTATGACTTTCTGGCGAAGATTCTGAAGAACCGGCATCATCCTGTGGAGGGACTTTTTTATAACTACCAGACCGCGGAGGATAATCATAACCAGCGACGGGGTTCTCTCCATCAGATTCGCCATTGTTGGTTTGTTGATCACCAAGAGCACCAGTTAGCTCATCATCATCAGATTGTCCAATGTCTCCCTCTTCTTCGTTCCCAGAATCAACGTTCACTTCCTCAGAGCTTTCCTCAGAAAATAATCCAATGTCATCTTCAATTTCCTTGTAGTTAATCTTTTTGCTCTTGGGACGCCCTCTTTTTCTCTCACCTCCAGGCCCGCCAGTTTGCACAATTAGATTACTGCTTGACAACATGTTCTTTGACGGTTTCTTAGACAAATCAGCAACAGTAGTATTCACCTCTCTGGTACTAGCTCGAAGCCACTTAGGCACCTGCTCATGACAAGTCATCTCTTCGGTCCAGTCAAATTCTTCATCCATCTGATCGAATAACTCAACTTCTTCCTCGCTTCTGGCAATCATCCTGTTCACCTCATGGAGAGAAGGTACATCATGGACGGTTTCTTGATATCTCTCGTCATCATGCAATAAAGTCTCCAATGTCATTCGCCGCTCTTCATGAGTCGTTCTTTGGTCAAACCGCCCAGCATTAATGACTTCATCAGCCATGTCGATCTTGTACTGCTGAATATTGTTCCTTATGAGACCCTCAATAGATCCTATATAACGGTCCTTTCCAGCCAAGTCATCCTCTAGGTCCATTGATCCACCACTTCTAAGCTCGTCCTCCTTTTGATGGCTGGAAATTTTTTCAACAACTGCCTCCATATAAATCACTTTTACTTCCCTCGTCTGCCCAATACGATGGGCTCTGGCAACTGCTTGTTCCTCATTCTTGGGGTTTGGATCCGGATCATATATCACAACTGTGTCAGCAGTCTGAAGGTTGAGACCCCTTCCAGCTGCACGTATACTAAGCAGGAAAATAAAGCAATCAGTATCCGGATCATTGAAATCCACAATAGCTGATTCCCGATCTTCTAGACTGGTAGTCCCATCTATTCTTCGGTATACAAGCCTCCTCCATTGCAGATACTCTTCCAAGATATCAAGGAGTTTAGTCATTGTACTGAAGAGTAATACACGATGGCCTGTCCTCTGCAGCTTTATAAGAATTCTATCCAGAATCCACAATTTTCCACACGACCTTACGAGAAAATCCTTGGAAAGATCATTGAAATATGGATAATTGAGCAACGGATGATTGCATGTTTTCCTCAACTCCATGCACCTATTATTTAAAGTCTTATATATCTTGGCTTGGTAGATTGGATTCTTCTGAGCCTTAAGTTTTTCATCGTCTGGATCAACTCTTAGAGTTCCAGTAGCTTTGATCCAATCATAAACGGCACTCTGAATAGAAGACATCCTACATCTTAAAACTACGGAAACCTGTAACCGAAAGCATTGTCAGAACAATCATCTAGACGAAAAATAATGGCATCGATATATGACAGATCCTACCTTAGGAGGAAGTGAACCTTCGACATCCTCAACACGACGCCTGAGCATGAACGGCTCTAAAATTTGATGAAGCCTGTGAATGACTATGACCTTTTTCTCAGTCTCCAGCCAGTCATCCTCTATATTATGCGAAGGACCTTCTCTTTGAAAGGGTTGAGCGAACCAATCATGAAATGCTTTTCGATTGTCAAAGACATCAGGAAGGAGGAGATTCAATAGTGACCAAAGCTCTTTCAGATCGTTCTACAAGATTTCATAAAAAGGAGAATAAGAATCATCTATATCACACTCAACATAATATGAACAACTCATGGAATCTTGGTTTCCAAATTGTTAGGTGTCCTCAATTTATGCCCAATTAGCTATACTTTTACCAACCTGTAGAGGTGTCCCAGTGAGAAGTAATCTCCTCTGGCAGCGATACCGATCAAGATCTCGGGCCAAAACAGATTCTCTGTCCTTCATCCGTTGTGCTTCATCAATAACAATATATTTCCAGTCAACTTTTGAGAGTTTTGATCGATCATACATAATGAACTCATAAGTCGTAACGAGGACATTGAACTTCATGGCGCAAACCTCCTGTGTTAAAGAGAACAGGAGATGTATGTATCAATCAACAATTTTAAAACAAAATCTCGAGCAAATGTAGCTTTTTCAAAGTTTACCTGAGAGAACAATTTTGAACGTTGATCCTTTGTACCAACATAATATATGCATGAAACAGATGGCAGCCAAGTATGGAGTTCACTCTGCAAAAGAAAAAGAAAAACTGTTAACCGTGTATAAAATTATCATATAGAAGTCGACAAGAGATAGCAAGAGCTGATAAGTACTCTAAGTAACACAGACGAGTTCATCAACTGGAAATGGTTATGTCAGCACAACTAACAGGCTCGAGTCAAAGTTAAGCATAAATAATGGATAAAAGAGACTTGTGGGTAGTTGGGGAAGTGACTTTCGAAATTATGAGTTTATAAACGTGAGGTCTCGAATAAACCATTGGTGCATGGTTTCTGAGAAAATTATAGGATATTCTAACAGAAATCACAAACCTTCCAGTTCACCAGAACAGCATTGGGAACGATGATGAGATGTGGTCCATAATTCCCCTTGAACTCCATAAGGTAAGCAATCAGTGCCATTACCTACACAGAGAAAACCAAAAATAATCAGCATATAGTGCCAACAGAATATAATGCTCGCCCAAGGCAAGTACAGGAAATCCAGGATTCCCTGCTGAGAGCAAAATTAACCTGCACAGTTTTTCCAAGACCCATCTCATCAGCCAAGATCCCATTTAATTTGTTATTATACAAGGAGAGCATCCATTGCAATCCAACCTGATGGGCACAGAGCAGAATACCTTAGAAACCAGTAAAATGTGGCACAACAGAAAAAAAATTCACAATACAACGACATAGAGCCTGAATGAAAGAAATACCAGCTGGTAATCACGCAAAGTTCCAGCTTGGAGCATCGATGGTTGTCTCACAACGACTTCATTTACAGCATGAGCCAGAGTATAATACCTAGAGTAAGGCATAACAAAACGGGTAAGGGAAACGCTAAAGTCAGCGTCCAAGGAGATTCCTAATTGTGCGTTGTGTACAGTGTGAGTGTCGGTACTTTACAGATCAGTACATACTTTTTTCGCATTAAGCTGCACTGGCTGATAAGTTATGAGTAACAACTAGTACTTTGCTATTTACCCATCTAAATTTGTTTGGTCTGTGTAGTGACTTACTTGTTAACAGATGAATTATCTTTTGGCGCATTCATTTCCACAAATCTATTTCTGATCAGAACTTCTTCCCGAGCACAAGCAGCTGCCGCCCTGACCTCTTCTTCTGAAAGGCCCTGCATCAAGAACGGAAACAGACAAGCTACTATCAAATAACTTTTAAAAGAAGAGTTCTGTTCTCTAAGACATGCAAAGCCCACATTTAAGCTGGAATTTATCTAGAGTAATGGGAAATTAGGGGTAAAGTATAAAAGCAATATGTATACCTGCAATCTCGCTGCAATTGCTGCAGCATTCGCTGCTTCCTCCACTTCCTGTTGATTCTTTGTCGCAGTAATCTTACCTCCAAGTTTATGGAGATAATCTTCCGTTTGGGTCAAAAATGAAGAGAGAACATTATATCTTTCAGCAGCATCACCGGGTATATTTGTTTGCTGTTCCAGCAACATCTCCCTGTACCTTTCTACGTCATTATTTTTCAATGCCTCCATCCTTTTGTTCCGGCCATCATCTGGTCTTTTCGAGAACTCTCTCAACATCTTTTCATGGTATTTGGCAACTCCCCTGTTACGAGCAGTGCGTGCATCACGTATAGACCAGTGTGCCTCAAGGAGTTTCTTACGCCACTGAAAAATGGTTTTCAGCTGCTTCTCTCTAACAGCTTTCTGGTTGGCCAGTACTTGTCTATTCATTTCAAGGCGTTGTCGTTCGCACAACCTCACAAATTTACGGTATGGCCTATCAGGCATGGACATTATATCCTGCTGCTGTCGATCCACTTCATCTCTAACACGAGACTGAAGAGCCGATAGCCTGAGCTTTTTCTCTTCAATCTGAAGCCGTAAAACAAGATCAGGCCTAATCCTTTTCCTTTCCAAGTTTGTTGCTAGGAGACCATTTATCTTGTTCAAACTGTCTGTCCTTTTCTTGTTGAAGAATTCTGCACCTTCTTCACAGACCAGGTCTTTGATATCATAAGCTAATGTGAGGTTGTTGTTGGCATTGGCTGTTGCAGATCCATAAGTGTCATGTTTTCGAGTGAAAAAGGGAAAATCAAACAATGGTCCATGATATTTCCTGGCAGGGGCTGTATCCTTAGGCTGCTGGGGAGAGTTTGCTTGTGGCGGAACATTAGATTGGCCTCCATCAGATGCAACAGCTTTTCCCTTATCAGCATTAGAATCACTTCTAGGAGTCTGTTGAGTACTAGCATCTGCTCCTTGATCTGACTTAACAGGGAATACATCAGCTTGTTGCTCCTCTTTCGTAGCCGCAGCAGTAGAAGCAGCTTCTTTTCCCAGATTTTGAAATAATTGGCTGTGGCCCGTCGCCAAAGGTACTTCTGTACCTCCAACATTATCTTCCTCTTTAGCAAAAATCTGTCCATTTGAAGAAGCAGCAGTCTGAGACTCTTTGCCAGACTCCAGTGACCTTGCTTGGTTTTCTACAGTTTTGTCTGAAGACCTATCCTGACCATGTACCCTCACAGGAAAAATCTGCAACGGCGTCTGCACTTCAAGCGGTGGTGGAGCAATAGATTTAAAAAGCTCCTGAGGCAAAGAACCTTCTCCTTTCTGTCAAGTAAAAAGCAAAAGGAAAGAAATAAAGGTTATAAAAAGGCAGTGACACATCGCCAGCAACATATACATCAGAATAAATAATAATAATGAAGAAGCAGACAAAGCTAAGCACCTTCAAACGACGAAATGCCAGTATCTGGGCTTTGAGAACATGGAGTTGTTGTTTGGTAAATCCTGATCGCTGTTGTTCTTGTTTGATCCCCTGTCCACTTTGAAGGGAAGATTTATTGAGTAAACCAGCGTCAGATATAACAGCTTTTGGACTGGGTGCATTCATCTGCCTAGGCTGCTGCATCTGCAAATGTTCAGCAGAACCTAAACCTTTATTTGTAGACGCATTGTGATCCAAAACATGCGTCTCATTTGCAGACGTCTGCATGGAATTTCCTGATGGCATCCCATTTGTAGGCTGAACTAAATGTCGAGGATACGGTGGATTATCTCTCCCTTGGGCGGAGAAGGGATTCGCAGCAGGGTTCATCATTCTGGGACTGGAAGTCGAGGCAAATGAGCTGGTAGGTATTGCATGTCTGGCCTTTCCTGATCCAGACTGCCCAGAGATATCACCAGCAGAGTTGGGACGAGGCGAGTTCTCACCTGGAACACCTGAAGATGAAGATGGCTGGCTAGACACTGGAATAGATGGTGACTGTGAAGCCACATTGCCTTCATTAGCTTTCTGTTGGGCAACCATTCTTCCCTGGAGTATGTGCGACATTTGGCTTGCGTTGGCAGGATGCGAGAGATCAATATTACGCTCGCGCGCCCATGCCTGCATGGCCTGCCACTGCTGCGAAAACGCGAGTTGGTTGGTCCCCATATTATTGACACCCTGCGGACCCTGTGGTGCCTGCATTGGCCTTGTAATATTTCCAGGCATTAGTTGTCCAGTCCCAACTTGCTGGGGATGGGGTTTTGTTTCGTGACCTGATTCCATCTGCCTTTCACCGCGAGCAAACTGTTCAGCAGATGGATTAGACGAAGAGCCCTGAGCCTGATTAGATGCCTGCATCGGCATCGCGCCTTGCATATTCAACATACCCATCCGTGCGTCTTGATCCTTAGATGAACCCATCATTCCCATTCTAGCTTGCTGCTGTGCCTTTTGTTGCTGTGCCTGTAAAGCAAACTGAAGATACGCTTGTTGCATTGGATTAAAACTTTGCTGGCCCTCTTGGGAAGAGCCCTGTTGTTGTTGAGGAGAGTCAAACAATCTCCTAGGCTGCTGAGGCTGCTGCATAGAGCCAGACGAAGAACCAAAGTTACCACCCCCCATCATCCCCTGAACTCCCCCAGGATGATACGCAAACATGCCATCATTTGCCTCTGAGTTTCTCCCCTGCTGCTGCTGCTGCAATTATAAAAGCATTAAAAAATTATTAGGGAACTCAGAGCATATATAAACACTGGCAAATAGAGAATTCAAATAGCGTTACTCAACATAACTACGCAGCTTCAATTTAAATTTAAATAAATTGGCAACTACTGAATTAATTAAAATATAGTTGAAACTGAATAAAAGCAAGATTAAGAGTCAAAAAATTTGGCATTTCATAACTCTTTACCTGCCTAGACGCCAGATGCTGTTGCTGTTGCACGGATGAAGATGAAGAAGTCGGAGACGCAGCGGATGATGTGGAGTTGGTCCGACCCGCCGGACCCATGCCCGGATTCCGGGCGGGGCCTCCGCCACTGCCTCCAGATTGCATTCAATTCTTCGATCAATCAAACCTAATTCAAATGCACAATAAGACAAAAATTCAAAACAAGAAAAAATAAAGCTGGGAGTTAGCAATAAACGTTTGAAAACGGAAATTTACAAAGCCACCCACTCACTCACTCACTCACTCTCTGCCACTTTCCTTCACTTGATTTGAATCGATTTTCTGAGGGAGGGAGGGAGAGAGAAACGAAAGTCGCGGGATGCAACGGAATAAACCAGATCCTCTGTGGGTGGCTTCTCGAGAAACGAAATCCACGGAAGCGATGGCGATTCCTCTCACTCTCCAGAATTCACGCGATCGGAGATTCCCTTGCTGCAGTCAAACCCTAGCTGGATTGGGATTTTACTTCCCTTTTCTTTTTTTGATTTTTAATTTATTTTGGAGGAGGAGGTGTATAAATCCGATATTTTCATATTTTGTTTTTATTTTATTGTCGGGGCCCACACTGTCACACGGAAAATGCGTGACGACGCCCTCGGTTTTCACTTTTATTACGTTACTATCCTTCTCTGTATAAAAGATTTGCACAAATGACGACGAGACACGTGTGATTTATTTGGCACTGTGGGCAAGAAAGTTATCATTTTATTTTTGTCCACTTTTTGTTTCATAATTTTTGTCTTTTGGTAAAAATGTTAAATGAGGTAATAATAATAATATCAACAAGGTGGTTGGCTAAAATCACTACAAATAATTTTTGGGTTATTTGTCAAATAACCAAAAGGAAAATAAAAATTAGATTTGTAGAGAGAAAAAACATATATACGAAAGAGAAAGAGATTTTGGTTATTTAGTGAACTAGCTGTTTTGGCCGCACTTGCGGGCTTAATAATTTTATAAAATTTTGTAAAGAAATATATTATCAATTCAAAAAAATTTGAATAAGTTATTTTCATGCTTTTTAAATATTTAATAATTAATTTAATATTAAATTTTCTATATATGCTAAAGTTTTTTATTTTAGTAAAATATCTATTATTATGTAAAATAATCCTCAAAACATTTATAAATACATAAAAATATACATAAAACTATATACATGAATTTATATTTATTTTAATATAATATAGTAAAAGATAGAAGATTTATGAGGTTTTAACGTTAAAACCCCTTAACTAAATTTTTTTATATTGACATGTAATAAAAATGATCTAAAATTATTTTTTGAATAATATTAAGTTATATTTTTTCTGTGTGTTTTTAGTTTTAAATTTTTAGTATTTAAATTTTTTATTAAAATATGTTTTCGGATAACAATAAAAAATATATAGGAATTATCCTTTATTTTAAAATATATCTTTCAGATTTTGGATAAGTTTTTTTATTATTAATAATAACTTATCTAACCAAATAATTTTAAATTCGTTTTTATGTTTTAGTTAATTTATAGATTTTATTCATTAAGGGTATAAACGATATTAACCACTCTAACTTTTAACGTGAGAGTTCGATTCCAAAAATTTACTTCGCAAATAATATGATAGATTTATATTTTGGTATGGTTATTAGGCTTAATTTCTCGTAATTTTATATATTCTTCAGTATAATTATAGAAATTGCATTCTGTACATAAAATTTTGAATACCAAATTCCAGATGCTAACATCCATAATCTTTTTGTGTTACGAGCCAATTGACTCATAATTATTTATCGAGTATTATATTAGTATTGAAAGTTTTGAAAACAAAGTTAAATAAATCACTAATAGTCTAATACATATGGTTTGGGCTGGTTTGGCTTCATGCTATTTGGTTCAATTTCGGTTTCTCCACTAATGGGTTTAAATATTTAGCAAACACTAGACTGGGCTTGTAATATAAGGCCTTCATGTACACTACTCGGCACGCATTTCGTTTACAAAAGAAGAAAACGGCAAGCAGTATTAGATGAACAGGTTTCAGTTAATGTCGTTAATTGTCGTGACGCAACCGATTTAGACATAAAGAAGAAAGAAACAATGGAGAAGAAGCTTCGTTCCTCTCTTTTGATTCCACTCTTTTGCCTCGTTGTTCTCCTCATCTCGAACTTTCACGGAGCCGTCGAAGCGGGGAAGCGGCGGATCGAGATCACCGACGATCTAGACGACGTGGAAGACAGCGAAGAAGACGAATCGTGGAAACAGTGGGGGAGTAAAGCGGCGACGCCTGAGTTCGATCCGCCTCCGGATTTCTCCAACATGGGATTCGATCAGATCCAAGAGGAGATGGCTAAACGGACTTTCGCGCCGGTCGTCGGATTCGTCAAGCTCCGGCTAGGCGTTCAGCGTACTAAGGTAAAATCAAAACCGACGAAATCGATTTGGATCTTACTATGAGACTGAGAAATGGTGGTTTTGATTTAAGGATATGGTGGTGGAGATTGCTATGAAATGGACTAAAGTGCTGAGAACGGGTGGGTTGGGAGTGAGATTCATGGCCGTGGATCGGAGCACGGTGATGTTCAATATGCAGAACGGGAAGGAAGTAACTGAGGTAATAGAAAGTTTGAAACTTTATTTACAGGATTGGCTGATGAGAAGTACAATTGATTCTCTTTGTAGCTAAGGGAGTTTGTGCTGAGCCAAGAAGAGGCTTATGAGGTCAAGATAGGGAAGCAAGAGTTTAGAAGACCTGGAGATCCTCCTCTTGATGATGTTGTTGAAAAACTTAAAGCGGACCAGAGCAAGGGGGATGAAGATGGTGATAGTGATAACAAGAACGGTGTTACCAAGGATGAACTATAGGAAGTTTTTATAATTCTGGGAACCGAGTTTATGTATGAGAGACTGAAAGTTCAACTCTTTAGCTGAGATCTTAGAATACAATAAGAAGGGAAACTTGTTTTTTTTCTTTCGGATGAGTATATGCACTTATTGCTAAATGTTGAAAGCTCAATAACCAGGATCCTGGCAATAGATCCTTTACCAGACCATTTCTCCACCCATGCTAACAAAGTTCAGCTATTAATCCAAAGTTGTATACAGCACAAGAATGAAGAAAGCCTTATAGTTTGCATAACCAACACAGTTATTAATCCAAACGCAATGGTGGTTCTGTCACATATGTACATTTAAATATAAAACAGCTTTACACTCAAGGTTCTGGCAAATCTTCCACTCAAAAGTGCTTAAATATTTACCTACAAAATTCAGGACGCACCTTCTTTAAACTCGGTTTATATACGAAGAACTTATCACCATTTCCTTATTTCTCTAGCCTAATAAGTTCACGTCAAATGCAGTGAAAAATCAAATCAGAACAACATGATTCTATGCCAGTTAAAATCTCAGATTCAGTACCAAAGAGAATAAAAAAAAAAGCCATTGAATTACATCAACTCATCCTCTTGAGTCATTCAAGACATTAATACTTGCCTATAAGCCCATTAAAGAATACACAGCCCATCGGCCCATAACGAGAATTTTGAAAAATATAAACAAAATATCTTTTCAAGAGCTTGTTACTGTGTCAGTCCCGCCAAGCAGAGACGGAGAGAAGAATCTTGGGAAGAGAGAAACGCCGGCGATCTGATCGTCGCCTCCTCCTTCTCTCCGCCAGTTCGCTAATCTCTTCTCTGTATCCGGAGAGGTATGTGAATCACGATTTTATCAGCTGTTTGCATACTCGGAACTTGAGTTTCCGATGATTCATCCATCGCTAGCTGCTCGTCGATTCGTTCGTTGATTCTCCGAACTGAAACTCGAGTTTATAGATCCGTGTGCAATCAATCTTCAAGGAATCGTAACCTAGAATCTGAGAATGTATCGCTCATTTCGTTTTCGATTTTGTTCATTGTTAGCTTAGAGTTTTGAAATTAGCGATCGTGAATTAAAGATTAGCGAATCGGTATATGCTGATTGATTCGGAAACGGTAGTATCTGCGGACTGATGATTCTCGATTCTACTATTGCGATGATCTGTTGAGTTTACGAAGTTGATTGCGATTCTTACTTTGAAAAACTTTATTAAAGATGATTATGATGAGGTTCTGAAAACTGCAGGACTGACAATGGACAAAACGAAACGCAACAAGGAGAAGGGAGGTTCTTCGTCGAATAACAATGATGCTGCTACTGCTTCTACATCGGTAAGACTCATTCATTGACGTGTATTCAAAAGATATTATAACTTGGCCACGATTTGGGAACACAGCCTTTAAAAGATCTGAATATTGTAACTAATATGGTAATTGCGCTCTCATGTCATAGGGACGGAGTGGCAGAGGAAGGCAGAGTCAAGCTACCAATCCTTTGACGGTAGGACAAGCAATAATGAAGGCAAACTACCACTCTTGCTGCCGACAGTTTTACACCTTACCGGAGTTGATTGAGTTCATGACAACCAGGCACCGCGGCTTAACAGCGGAGATGGTGACAAAGGTTTATAGGGAGATGTTGAAAAGCATAAATGCTGAAATGTATCTGAGAGCTGCACAGTATCACTCTACAGCAAGGCAAATTGAGCGCAAAAGGCGGGAAACAGCTGACTCTGTGAGCACTCTTCGTGCAAGTACGAGCACTACTGCTCCTGCTCAGAGCGATGGCGATAGTTCTTCTTCTTCTTAAGAGGTATGTTTCGGAAAATTACTTGGAAAAAATATTCATCAATATGAAACTGAATCCATAATAAAATGTAAACAAAAACCTTACAAAAATCCAAATCGAATCAAACAATAAAAAAAAAGAGTTTCTGGATATCATAATCTAAAAAAGTAAAGCAAGCATTACTTTCCTTTTTTGGAACTTAAAAAAGGAAGCATTACTGTTTGATAAAATAAAATAAAAACAAGCATTACTTAGTCGACGAAGAAGAACCTACAGTACTACTTGTTGTACCATTACTACTCCTCTGAAGAGCTCTTCTCTGTGAAGCTCTCAGATAAGATTCACCATTACGACCGGTTAAAAGTTCCCTGAAAACATTGGTCACAGTGGTCTTTGGCAAACCGTGATTCACCTTCATGTAATCGATCATCTCGGGAAGTGTAAAGAAATTCTGGCAGCAATAAAAGAAACTATCCTTTATTGTCTTCTCCTCCTTGGTCAGATTAGGACTTTTCTGTTTTTTTTTTTTTTAAATATATAGTATTATATATGAATGAATCATCGAATAAAATATACATGAGAGAATTTTTAACAGTGATTTGTTACTACCTTGGGAATAGCTTGCTTGTCAAGTTTGGTGGTGGATCTCTCTGCTTTTTTGTCTGACTCAACTTCAGAAGATGTTTCAAACTCTGTTTTCGGGATCTGAGCCTCTTCCTCGTCGTCCTTGTGTCTCTGTGTTGTTTCCATAAGATCTCTTCCAAAACTATTCTATTGTTTTTTTAGGTTTTGAGAGAGAGAGAACGAAAACCTAGTGATTCACTTGTACTATATATTAAACTTCCAAGCTAGGCCCACTAATTTATATTTGGGCTTTATAGCTTAGTCATAAGACGACCCATTCGTTTACCGACCGTAGCCGGTACGAATAATTGCGGTTGATCTTTCTGTTATCTTCATCCTCTCCTCTCTCCAGATTCTCAAGTCATCAATCATTCTCTGGATCCAACAACACAATATCGTTTCTTCATTAGGTATGAGCGATTCTTCTTCTTAATGGTTGTTGCTGGTGATTGCCCGTATAGTTTTTTTTGTAATAGCTCATTTCGAATTTTGTAATAAGCTTAGCTAACTGTGAAAAGAGATTGTCTTTGTATATTCTGATATTGATTCGGACCAAGTATTTCTTAAAGTACACGGTTCTTTCTGATTCTGAATTTCCCTCGTATTAATTGGTTCCAACCCTTTGTGAATCATACATCCTCTGTTTTTTTTTCTTCTTCTTACATCCTCTGTTTTTATGGCTAATTAACCAAAGCAGAGTCCTTTACAGTTTTTTTTATTTTTGAAGTAGAAGATGGATAAGAAAGAGGAACATGTGAAGCATCCGAACGAATGGGAAGTCGTGTCCCTTACTTCATCAGCTTATGCTGCTTCTCCTAGTCCATATAACTCAAGAGATGCTTACTATGAAGCTGAAAATTCACGCGATTTGTTCATGTCTGACCACTTTGTATTCCCACCTAGCCAGCATGAGAATTTACCCCTTGATGATGAAGAAAAAAAGGATGGCGGCCAAGGCTTTATGCTGGAAGTTCAGGAATCGTCTGATGAGTTACGGAATGAAAAGAGTATCTATGGTGAAGCTGCGCTTAGTCCTTCTCAACACATGGTGTATGAACACGGGTTAATTGACTCTGAGCCAAATGAGTATGCTGATGTGGACTTGGATCCCCTTGGACTTGAGAAGGATGCTAAGAAAGCAACACACGACCTTCCTTGGTGGAGAAGGAGAGCTGTTTCTGTATATTTACGGACAAGAGAAGCGAATGCGGTATGGTCCTTATTCTTTGCGGCTGCTGTCACGGGACTCGTAGTTCTTGGTCAACGCTGGCAACAAGAGAGGTGGCAGGTTTTGCAACTCAACTGGCATTCAAGCATCAGTAGCGAGGTAATAACTCTAAATCCTCTGTTCAAGAACCGTTATGTTTTGTGCAAATAGTAACTAACTTCTTTGTGTGTTCTCATACAGAAGCTGAGCAGGGTACTTGAACCTCTATCACGCTTGAAAGACGTGATTGTGAGAGGTAACCCACAAGCTTCTCTCCTAAGGAGTGGCACCTCTAGTGAGATCTAGTGACAAAAGGATATATGTTGCTCACAAGAGCACATGTTTATATATATACACAAACTTGGTCTTGAGTTACATATGTGTGCCTCAATGTCAAAACGCTTTTGGTTTTATTTTAGCCTATGTTGCTTCATTATCTTGTACCATTTGAACAATGATCCAGTTGCCTTTTGGCAAAACTTTCTCTTTCTGTTACAGAACTTCTTCTTTATTTGCTAGTTTGGAAATATACACACTTGTTTCTTTTTGTTCAATATTATGAATTATTTACTTTCATTGGATGATTGCTATAAGATACCATACGTTCTGATTTGTGATTGAAATAGCGACATGCTAGTATAGCATATGTCAATGTTACCATGGTCGAATCTAGCTAAACATGAACTCCATTGTTCTTCAATCATCAATAAGAAACTAGTTAATAATGATGTATCTAATAGTTAGATTTGTGTGATGATGTGTATAGATTATAAGCCACTAGAGTTGAGTGTTGTCTTGATAACTATATTAATTACCATGTGAATAAGTGAAGATAGATCAGGTAGGTGAATGTGGAATAGAGAGTGACGCTTATGGGGTGCGTCTCTGGGATTATACAGCAGCACGCCAGTTGTGATCTAGTGATTGACTGCATTATTCAATTGAGGAAATTTTTTGTTTTTATTCATCTACCTTTTGGTATTTATTTTCAGACAGTAAAATTTGATTTCATTATTTTGTAAGCACCTCTCAATTTGATTTAATAAATTACCATATTGATTATGTTGTACACAGTGTTTTTAAAACCGGACCGGAAGCTAAACCGGAAATATTTTGGATCACGGTTCAATATGGTTCGACCGGATTAAACATAATTCAATAATATGGTTTAATATTTTTTTAGTATGTAAATATAAAAGTAATATTAGTAAACATGATGCTTAGTTAAAATATAAATCAATTTTAAACATAAAATATTATAAATATAAATTAGTTTCTTGTTTATATGGATGGTTTATAGATTTTTGATAGTTTTAGTGGTTTTTATTGACTTAATAACTTTGAAATATAATCCGACTATGTGGTCGGTTCATGGTCGAACCAATTATTAGACCAACTCGGCTATATAACCGGTTCATGGTCGAATCCGGTCCAATCATCGAGTCGGTCCAGTTTTAAAAACTCTGGCTGTGTACACCAAGGTTAAAGAATGTCACATCGTTTGGAAATATGATCGTGATGGGCACGTTTTATTTCTCTCAACTCTTATCGTTAATCCATAGAATTAATCAAATAATTTGATAGGAGTCTTTTTCTTGAATTTGAGCCAAATTTGGTTGGTATGTTTGGTCCGCTTTGTTTCAAGATAAATGTCTGCCCAGAATGTTCCAATTATAGAAGAGAGATTACAAACTTTTCAAGGGAATGTCTTTGTTTTACATGTAGTCTTGCATTAGGCAAAGAAGAGGAACAGCAAATACACACACGATGCTTCACACAATTCACAAAAGAAAGCAAACTAATAATAGCATAAAGCTAGTTTTTCAAGAGTGATTCAATCAGCTTCTGGACTTGAATGGGATGGCTCTGATGACTATCACGTGGTAAAGAGCAGCAAGCGCAGCACCGATGAATGGTCCAACCCAAAAGACCCACTAGAGAAAAGGAATGAAACAAAAAATTAGTAATTCCATGATCCGAAATCGAAATTTGATTGTAAATGAGAAGTGAAAAAAACTCACATGGTCATCCCAAGCGTTGTCCTTGTTGAAGATGATGGCAGCTCCAAGACTCCTTGCTGGGTTGATTCCAGTTCCAGTAATGGGGATGGTTGCTAAGTGGACCAAGAACACAGCGAATCCGATAGGTAGAGGTGCAAGAATCTGTCCAATTTCCAAAAACCAATTAACCATATTGATCCCAATCCAACGTAACACCACAAAAGTCCTGTCTATTTGTAACAACTTACAGGAACATGAGAGTCACGAGCGTTTCTCTTGGCGTCAGTGGCGGAAAAGACGGTGTAAACAAGGACAAAGGTTCCAATAATCTCAGCTCCAAGACCACTTCCTTTGGTGTAACCAGGAGCTACAGTGTTGGCTCCACCTCCTAGAGCTTGGTATTGCTTAGGTTGGAACCCCTTGACCACACCAGCTCCACAGATAGCTCCTAGGCACTGCATCACTATGTAGTACACAGCTCGTGTAAGCGAAAGCTTCCTGGCCAAAAACAGACCAAACGTGACTGCTGGGTTGATGTGTCCACCTGAGAGTTCATAACACAACCCAAATCGTTATTACAACATCTACAAAAATATTTTAGTTTCCAAAAAAAAAACATCTACAAAATAAAATTTTCTCAACTGCTTACAGCTCCTAAATTTCATTTCTTGTTTAAATTTATTCAATCAAAAAACTTTGTTACATCAAGTGATTCTATTATTTGTTTAGAGTAAACAATAATAAAAAAAACATAAACTATTTCTTTCTTTTTTTAAAGAATGTAAAATTTATTTAATCAAAAAAAAATTCTCTAACTGCTTACAGTTCCTAAGTTTCATTTCTTACACATCCGACCAAGTAACATGTTTCTTAAAACCCTAGTTTAGTTCTTCACTAAACCATAAGATCTATCATATACAACCGTTAGATCTGAGAGTTTAGAAGGTGGTGGTCACTTACCGGAGATACCAGCGGTGCAGTAGACAAGAGCGAAGATCATACCACCGAAGGCCCAAGCGATACCTTGGATTCCGACAGAAGCACACATGTTCGGTGCCCTCTTCACGCCCATGACGGTCAACACAGTGATGTAAAGGAAGAGAAACGTGGCGATGAACTCAGCGATACCGGCTCTCCAGAATGACCAGGAACCAAGCTCGCCTGGCTCGAACAAGGGAGCAGGAGGTGGCTCCTTGTAGTCCTTGTCGCTCTGAGCCGATGTTCCGATGGGTTGTCTCTCCGGAAACTTGTTAGCTCCGACTCTAACATCTTCTTCCTTGCCTTCCATCTCCAAGTCCTTTCTCTCTCTCTTAAGAGTGTTTTTTTTTTCTATGTGAGTGGGTAATGTGTTGCAGAGGAGCAGAGAGTGATAGTTTTATAGTGACGAAGCAATGATAATGCAAACAAATGGAGATAAAGTTAAATAAAACACGATGATAATTTATTTGTTTAATTGCTTGACAACACATTAATATATAGTTTAACTGCACATAATTAACGTTATCTTCTTTGTTGCTGATAATACTAATTATTGATTTAATTATAAGTTAATTTTTGTGACCAGAGTTTTAAATTCGGCTTAGAAGTACTCTCTAATCAAATGATTATAGTCTAATAAAATACTATAGTGCCACCTTTTTCTGAATTATTATATGAATGTTGGTTATGAGTTATGACAAAAAGAAAATACTGGAAAATCTAATAAAATATAAAATAAAAAGGAGGAAAAGTTGTGGTCGAGGTAAACCGCTGGTTTATTTGGACCGTTGGCATATCAGGATAAGCACATGGCCTCACCGTACCTAAAATACATAGGGACAAGACAACTCATCTTACAAATAATCTTATAACAACTATTCTTATTTTAATCTTGTAACATTTTTCTTCTTAATTTTAAGTATAATCTTATAACAATACTAATTAGGCAACATGTCAAAGTTGATGATACTAATTAACCACCCTGAAATTTTCTTATTACATATCAAATAGCTTGAAACTATACAGGCAGCACACAGGCCATGCACTACGCATACATACCATCAACGACACAATTATGAGTGGTTGCGTTTGAATGAAAAAAGAAGATTGTGTGTTGTGTAATATTCGGCTGTAATCCACTATTTGCCAAAAGGAAAGACAACGTTTAAACCAAAAGAAAAAAGGGGATTCTCTAAATAATCATGGTTGCTTCGTTGCTTTCTTGTCTTTTTAGGTGTGACACTATGCCCTACACACGTGCATGCTACGCTCTTCTACTTCCATATACCAAATATTCGCTTTCTTTCATTACCACAAACTTCATTAACCAACCACGCTACACATGTACACTATATATCATGGTCATATATATACCAAATTCATAGTTCATGTAAAGTTATGTTTTGGGCGACAGGTTTTGCGGCCGAACCATTGAGATGCTCAGCAATGAAAGTTAGGCTCGACGTGAAGAGATCAAAATATAATAAAGCGGTGAAGGTCGTAATTTGTTTGGACTTTTGGTATGAGAACTAAAAAATAGACGATTCCAAACCGTCCAGTCCATAGATGAGAAGACACATGGCATAACCTTACGTATACAAAACCGACCAAGCACTTGTCACCTTCATTCCAATATTAATCATTTTCTCTATACACATTTTTAACTAATTTTCTTCTGGATACAATTATTGCATGCCCACCCCCCATTATTCCCGTTGCGTTACTGTCCCCACCACCTCCACGGCTCCACCTCTCTTGGATTGTTTGATTTTTTAGCAAAGCTTTGTTTGTTTTTTTTCCACAAAATATTTATAATCAACACAATTTCCACACACCCAATACAAAATTCGAAGTATAAACACCCACGAAAACATCAAAAAGCATAAACTTAGGTATAACTCATTTTGAGGTTTTGTCTCCAATTTTATTTGATACTCATCAATGACTACTTACGTTTTCTTCTCATTCTGAGTTGTTTTGTTACTAAATTAATATCTTCTCTCTTTATATATCAGTGAATCGAATTATTTATCGTCATGTAGTATCAGAATGTGTGAGTGTGTGAAACTGAGTTCCTAAAATTCAAATTCATTTACCAAAAATCGGGTCTTCAGAAGTTTGGGTCAAACTTAAATTGGTTTCTCAACTTGACACAGGTCCATATTTTCTTTTGTTTTAGATGGGCCTTCTTCTTTTTCAGAGCCCATCTCAACCTTTTGTTTAAAACCTCACCCTTTGAGTCTTGGCTTCTACGGTTCTACTTCTACCCTAGCTTCCCTTTTCCTTTGGTTTTCCCCTTTCCACAGTCAAAAAAGTATGGAGAAATCACGGCGGCGCAAGGATCGTAAAACTACCAGCCTCGACACTGGCCAACACTCCTCATTGCCGCCTCTACTCCCAATGGAACTCATGATGGACATCTTCTCTAGGTTATCCCTCAAGTCCATTGCCATCTGTCGCTGCGTGTCGAAGCAGTGGGGCTACGTACTCGGCCATCCTGACTTCAGGGACCTCCGCTTGGCAAGGTCTCAGGCTCGTCCTTGTCTATTGTTCGCCTGCTTCAGAGGTAATAAGCTATTCTTCCTCTCCTCACCTCAACCTCAGTCTCAGTCTCCTGATGATGAGATGTTTGCCGCCGATCATCACATGAGTTTCTCCTTTACCCGTCCTGTCAAAGATATATCTACAAGTGTCAGTGGCTTCGTATGTGTCTCTTTCCGCGGTTATCAGTCCGGAAGGCAATTCATGGCGGACGAGTCGGTGGTATGTAACCCTAGCACTGGACAATCATTTACTATACCCAGAATGAAGACAATGAAGAGGACTGGGGGGATACGGTTTTTCGGGTATGATCTTGTCGAGAAACATCACAAGGTATTGGCAATGATTCGTCCTCCTGGCCACGGCGGCAGAACTGTGGACCATCAAGTGCTAACATTATTAGGAGGAAGAACTGAGAAAGCGACCTGGAGAATGGCTGAATGTGGCATACCATGTGCCTCTTCTAGGGATATACAGAGTTTATGCATTAACGGTGTTTTCTATTACATCGAGTTGGTTAGCGATTGGGGTCTTGATAGTATGATAATTTGCTTTGATGTTACATCTGAGAAGTTCAGCTCTGTTAAGTTTGCTAGGGATTTATATCCGGTGCGGCGAAACTATCCGGGGCGGCTGCTAGATTTCAACGGTAAATTGGCTTTAGTACCAAGTGACAGTCTTCGTGTCACAAGTAAATGTATTGTGACGTGGGTTCTACAAGACTCTGAATGGTCCAAACTTGTTTACATATTGCCCCCTATGTGGAAAGTTGTAGTTGGTCCAAAGGAGTGCTTAGAGATTGTTGGAGTGACTGGTCCGAATGAGTTTGTTATGTCTCCCATATATTCATCTGACCCTTTCCATGTCTACTACTGCAATTTCGAGAAGAAAACTGTGAAAAGAGTTGTGATCCAAGGAATGGGGGCGTTTGGGAGTGGGAGGAGGTATTATGTTCGCACATGTCTGAACCATGTGGAGGATTTGAAGCATATGGAATTATAAAGGATTCTGGATGATCATGGGATCTCGATAGAGAGCTTTTGTGACCTATTCTGACTAGTATGATCTGTGTTATCTGATTTTTTTTACTTACATTTTTCATCCTCATGAAATTATTGACGGTTATGTATATAATCATGATGTGTGAGCGTCAGGGATTGAGTTCCTAAACTTTGAATTCAAATTCATTTACCAAAGTTAGTGAAAACCGAAATTCTTAGAAATAAATATGTACGCGCATGAGTTTTTATACTAATGTTTTTTTATTAAATTGTTTTAATTTGCAACACTACCATCTTTATTGATTATAAAATGACGAATACAAATATTTGTCTCTTAAATGTACCATCGTTGTTGAGAGTTAACATATTACAATTCATTTTAATTATTTTTAAAACTTCATATGCACAAAGAAAAATTAAGTTTTGAGTCTGACACAAATCATCAAAAACATATAGTCAGCATCAGTTATAAACTGCCAAAAAGAGATTAGGTTCTTTGCTCTAGAGTCTTTTTACTATTGACTCCATAAGTTATCATCTAATATTAAGATCTCAATAATTTTTCAATGCAAATTTTGAAATTAACATATTTTATATTTATATATAATTTATAATTTATTTTAAACGATATTAATATACATATAAAATATGAATATTTATTAATAAAACTTCATATTCATACGATTTATTATCATTTGTATATTGATTGAACAAAAAAATTATACTATTAAATAATTTATAATCGTTTTAAAAATATAGCATATAATTAAAAATATTTTTTATTATATGTTTAATGTGATTTTTTAATTTTTTAATAATATAAAATTAAACAAAAAAAAATATATTTCTATCTTTTCAGATTTTCTTTTGCTTTAGATGGGCCTTTCTTCTTCTTTTTTTCCTGAGCCCATCTAAATCTTTTGTTTATTGTTTAGACAACCTCACGGACCAACACTCATCGAAAGCAAAAACCAAAAAATGAAGGAATCACGGCGGCGCAAGGATCGTGAAACTGACCAACAACACTCATCGCTCCCAATGGAGCTCATGATGGACATCTTCTCTAGGCTATCCCTCAAGTCCATTGCCACCTGCCGCTGCGTTTCGAAGCAGTGGGGCTCCGTACTCGGCCATTCTGGTTTCAGGGACCTCCTCTTGACAAGGTCTCAGGCTCGTCCGCGTCTATTGTTCGCCTGCGTCGAAGATAACAAGGTCATCTTCCTCTCCTCACCTCAGCCTCAGTCTTCTTCGCCGACTCCTCCTCCTCCTGTTGCCGCCGATTACCACATGAGTTTCTCCTTTGACCATCCTGTCCAAGACATATCTACAAGTCTCAATGGCTTTGTCTGTGTCTATACCAGTGGTTACCGGTCCGTAAACGCAAAGAAATCCCTGGAGGGCGAGGAGTTGGTGATATGTAACCCTAGCACGGGACAGTCGCTTACTGTCCCCAGAATGAATAGCTCTCGGATGACACGCTTCTTCGGGTATGATACTATAGAGAAACTTCACAAGGTGTTGGGAATGATTTGGCTACAGGACGATAGAACTGTGGACCATCAAGTGCTGACATTAGGAGTAGGAGGAGGAGGCACTACATGGAGAACGACTGGATGCGGCGTACCTTGTTCTACTTGGCAAAGACAGAATATATGCATTAATGGTGTTATCTATTACGTCGCCCGTGAATGTGATCAGATGATAGTTTGCTTTGATGTTAGGTCTGAGAAGTACATCTTTGTTAAGTTTCCGGATATGATCTTTTGGCCCGTGGTTCTTGACTTCTACGGTAAGTTGGCCTTAGTAGTACTAGTCAGTGGCATCGCTCTTACTGCCACGTCCGAAAGTATTGTGATGTGGGTTCTGCAAGACCCCGGAAGATGTACATGGTCCAAACGTGTTTACATATTGCCCCCTATGTGGAAAGATGTAGTTGATCCGCGCGAGCACTTGGAGATTGTTGGAGGGACTGGTCCGGATGAATTGGTTATGTCGCCCAGATATTCTTCTCAGCCTTTCCATTTCTACTACTGCAATTTCCTAAAGGAAACTGTAACGAGAGTTGTAATCCAAGGAATGGCGTTTGGGAGTGGGAGGAGGTATTCTATTCACACTTATCTAAACCATGTGGAGGATGTGAAGCGTATGGAATTATAAGGGATGCTGGATCATCTATGGGATCTTCTTGATAGAGAGATTTTGTGACCTATTCTGACTAGTATGATCTCTGTGTTATCTGATTTTCTAGATCCTGTTTCATGTTTTGTACCTAACAATCTGCAGAATGATCATGTACCATCATCTCCTTTAGCTTTCTCATCGTTTGTTTGTTTTTGGCTTTGTGATTGCTCACTTTTGGTTGCTCTGTTCATACAGAAAGATGGTAGAAACAGTAAAGATACATTAGGTGTTGTTATTGATACATACAACTAGTTATTTTTAAGCCACACGAGAAGGAAGCCATAACCAGCAGCTTCCTCTCACACAAATGTTTTTTTCTGTAGTCAATATTGATACATAAATTCATTTGAGTCTCTCTTTCTCTCCGAGTGTCATTCACAATGCTCATGGTTTTGGATTGTGAGCTTCTGCCATAGCTTGGTGGAGTTGATTAGGAAGTTCATCATGTTCAGTCCCATCCCGCTGCACTGATGAAACAAGCACAGTAGGCACAACCACATCAACCATATGAAACGCAAGTAAATAGAATCTGCATGGTCTTTTGTATGATTAAGCAACACATACCGGGAAAGCTAGAGAAGATGAGTCATTTGGTTCCTCTTGAATATCGCTTAGTAAGACCTCAGAGCTGATGATATCCATGGAGGATGTGTTATTTTGCTCATCAGACCTTATTTGTGGCAATACAAGCCGCTGAAAATCAGACAAGAGCACAGAGAGAGCTCTAACTTCATCCACTCTAGCTTCCCTATACATTGATCAAAAAACACCATCAATACATCATCTACAAACACAATCAAGAAAACAAAAGTTTCCTTGACTGAGAACCTTGTATGGATAAGGTTTCCTTTGCAGGTGAAATGTATTTGACAAGTAGCTGGCGCTTGTTGGCAGACAAAGTTTGCTTTCTTGGACTTGAGATCCTCCATTTTTCTAGCAAAAAAATAGTTAACAAAACACTTTCTGTAAGAAAGAGGACACATGATGATGATCCAAATATAAAAGAGTTGGTCACGTCTAAAGCTAGATATACATGGAATAGTGTTTATCAGCAGCTGCTCCCATAACAAACTTCCTGATCCTATGCTGGTATATCACTTCAACAATCCCTTTCTCAATTGAGTCCATCTCCACACACAGCTTCTCTGCCTGTACCTACATACACAAACCAATCTCCTCTTTAGAATATAGAAAACATAGTAACCATATATACATGTCACGTTTTGTACATACCCCTTTCTTCAAACAAATACTTAGATACTCTTGTAGAATCTTGTCTGTTTTCGCCGTTTCTTTGCCTCGGTATGCTCTCACTGATTCCTCATCTACCGTTGAAGCTTCGAATCTTGTACCCACTTTGAGAGTCAAAAGTGTTAAACAAATTTCTAAAAGTCAATACCCTTAAAGCATTACTAGAGAGACACTTAGAAGTTTGAAATATATACTTACAGACAGGAATCGTTGGAGATGGCTGGTGGATATGAAGGATGCAGATTTTCTTTCCTTGGGAGTTTTGTAAGGCCCACATGAGATTTGATATGTTCTTCCACACTTCTCTACCAACTGCAACGTAGAGTTTCTCTTCTAGTATCTGACTAGTGGCTGCTGCTTCTTCCTCCATAGCCTTTGAGAACACTTGGGAGAGACAAAGTTTTTGGTCTTGGAGAGAGTTTTAACAGAGAGTTTCCTCTGCACCATCATTTCCCGGTTACTTGGATAAGAAGATACCCAATGGCCTGAGCATCTCACGACTCTGTTCCTTCGAATATTCGTCCGTTCTCTATATATATAATATGGTAAAAAGACTTTTTCTATACCAAATAATATTATAATCATGAGAAACAATGTCCGAGAATGTGGTTAACTAGGCATGGTTGTCTTTTTACTTCTTTAATTTGTTTAATATCTGTTTTGTGACTTTTGTCCGAGTCCAAAGAGCATCTGCTGGAAAAAACAACAACATTACAAGCAGACAAGACAAGAACGTTAACAAGAAAGATGAAAATCCAAATATAGTTTATGTCAGTGTGCTCTATTACATTGAATATTGTCTAGATGATGCAGCTCCCATGACAAGATTCTTGACACCTTTCAATGTGTATCTTCTCTACACGGACCTAAGATACAATCAGTCGGCTCTCTTTATCTCATTACCGTCAAAACAAAAGGGATAATAATATCTTGAATATGTGAAAATACACGCTAGTGTCTTTATCTTAACCAATAATTTAGGACTCAATCCATTCCTAGCCAAGCAAATACATCATTTGTGAAATACAAAGCATTGATATACCATATAGAACAAAATCTTCCATGTTCTGTTAACATAAAACAAAATCAACAGACATAGTTGTGGCTCTGGACTTGCTCTGGCATAACCTGGAGGCTTATCTTTGTGTTAAGATATAGCAAATTATAGTAATAGTTCTAATCACACAGACATTATAAACATATAACCTTTTTTCATCTGACAAAACATATATATACACACACACAAAAATCTCACCAGCCTTTCTTTTTTCAACTTACAAATATGGAGGACTTTTTACACTATGCTTAGACAAAAGTAGGCAAATTATGCTATCTACGGAGAGATTGTATGTATGCATATAATGATAACAAAGATAACTTCTCCTCATGAGAGATTACATGCTGGAGAAGTATATCATTTTCAACAATGATGTTGAAGCCACTCCTGAACTGCAGAACGAAGAGCATGGTTAGGGATTAGACTATTGTGTGAAAGCTTGGCATTAGTCATCGGTGAAGTATCATGTCCACTGTCCAGCCACGCTCTTATAGCTTCCGCTTCATATGTGAAACCATCCGCAGCTACGTGTGGATCCTGCATCACTTCCTATAAAGTTTTCAACAAACAGAATTGAGTTTTAGTCTCAGTGAAACGTATACATAAGCCTTCAGAGTATAATAGTCACCTGGAAGATGGGACAAATGAAGTAAGGAGGTGCTATGCGCTGCTCGTTACGTCCAAGATGGAAAGAAGAAGATCCTCCACTAGAAGCCCTCATAGGCTCAAGCAATCTCCAAACCTCAGTCCCAAGATCCGGACGGTTCTCACCGACAGACTCACAGCATCTCAACGCCAAGCGAGCGAGCTGCTCGGCCTGAACAAAGGGCCAGTCACCAGCTAAAGGATCCAAAAGGTTGTTCAACGAACCGGAGTCAAGAGCGTACTTCACTTCATTTGCTATCCGCAACGCAGGTCTCCCTGTCAGCAACCTTAACAATATAACCCCAAAAGAGTAAACATCTGACTTTGGTGTTAGCTCTCCGCTGCTAGAAGCTTCCGGATCCAAGTAAGGAACCGTCCCTGTGAGATCTGTTGACGCACTCTTGCTTCTTCCTATCGAGCACGTTCCAAAGTCACTCAACTTGCTAACGAGGTTACCATCAAGAAGTATATTAGCCGGCTTTAAGTCACCGTGTACTAAGCTATGAGCTTTGTTGGAGTGAAGAAAGACAAGCGCCGCGCATATCTCGGTTGCAATCCGTACACGGTTTTGCCATGATAACGGCGGAGAGTTGTTCTTGCAGGTAAGCCTATCTTCGAGGCTACCATCGGGGAGATACTCGTATACAAGACTCCACCCTTCAGGACAAGCTCCGATCAGTGTAATGATATTCGGATGCCTCGTTTTGCTCAACACGTCGACCTCTTGCTGATACTCCACAGGGCCTTGTGAGCTTTTAGGATTCAATATCTTTATAGCCACTTGCGTGTGACGAAGCGTGCCGACGTAGATGCTTCCGTAGCCTCCTTCGCCGATCTTTAGTTTGGAGTCAAAGCGGTTAGTTGCTTCTTCGATCTCTGAGAATGAAAAATCTGTGAAGTAGTTAGGTAGTAACTGCTGTTGTAGTGTTGAAGTTGTCTCTGTGGCGAGAGTTCTTAGCTCCTCAGCTTCTCTGAGGGCTCTGTCGCGTTCACTCTGCAGCTCCTCTCGTTCGCTTTTCAGCTTTTGTAAGAGCTTCACAGCTATGTCGAGCTTCTTGTTTAGCGTTTCCATTGTAGTGTCAGCTTCTGCTATTTGGTTCTCTAGCGTATGTTTCTGTGCCGTTGCGGTTTGGACTTCTTCTGTGACTGCTTCTTGTTCTTTTTTTATTGTTACGAATCTTTCTTTCTCTTTGGATACTGCTGTCTCAGTGTCTTTCCTTCTCTTTAACTCCTCAGAGTAAGCAGTTTCTGATTGTTTAACCTATAATCATTAGCAATATTATCAGAACAATATTAATTTCTAGATGTTAATGAATTGATTAATTATATAAATATAAGATATTTTAGTTTTTGGATTTGGATTTAATTATAAAATTATTTTGAGATATACAAAACAAAAGAAATTAAGTAAATTTGTGGATTTGTACAAACATTATTACTTAATTTAACAGGTTTAAACTAAATTAGATTGATTTAAACTGATTTAGATTGATTTAGAATGGTTTGAACCAATTTAAAATGGTTTAAACCGATTTGAATCGTGTATAAATCAGATTTTAAGAAAATTGTTTTGGCTAAGACCAATTTGCCGCCTAAACCATGCATAGCCTAAAGCCTAACCAAACATAATGGTCCAGTATAATCTATATCTCCAACTAGAATATCTATCAACCATTACCAAAAAGACTAACATCTCTAACCAATTCACATTTGTAAGGAAACTCTCACCCTTTTGATTGCATCAAGTGCATTCTTTTCAGCTTTCTGACGCCTAACAGTCTCTGCAAAAGCCTCTCGTTTTGAACTTTGAGCCTCTGACGTAGCTTGTCTGATTTTATCATGAAATGAATCATCCACTCCATCCTGCAACAATGAACACAGTGTGTTGGACAGCTTAGAGTGTGAGATATACACAAATCAATATACCAACTACATGATGACATACCGGAAAGTTGGAAGGAGATGAGCGGCCAGAGTTCTCATCAACTGTACTCATAACCGTTGCACTTCCCCTTACTCCCTTGCCGTCAGACTCTCTCTCCTCATCATCGGTAGTATTCAATGAACCGTTTGAAACCCTCTCACTGTGTTCAGTTGAACTTCCATTGCTATGTAGTCGAGACTCTGGTGTAGAGAAAGCTTGAAGCAGATCGTTTGCACTTATGGAAGGACGCGGAGATGCAACATATTCTGATTCACCATCATCCGCAGCTTCCCTGAAATGGTAAATAGCATTGCATTAAATTCAAGTAATAAGCAGTCACATATCTCCTTCATTGTCAAATTGAAGTAGCCAAACCTTGTATGTATTAAGTAGCCTTTGCAAGTAAACCATAAATGACAAGGAGGAGGAGCTTCTCGGCGTACGAAGATGGCTTTCCTAGACTTGAGTTCAGTCATTTTCCTGTAAGTTAGGGAAAGCAAACACAGCTCTGTAAGAGTTGATTCAGCGTTAAGTATTAAGTGTCCCCACATCGAGAAGAGATCTAAGTAATATATAAGATAGATAGACCACTCCACTTATCACCAATAGATTTTATGTTGGAAACCCATCTAGCTTAACATTAAGCAGCAAAGAGCTTAGGAAAAGACCATACTTAGAATGGTGTCTATCTGCAGCTGCTCCCATGACAAGCTTCTTGATCCCAAGCTCCGAGATAAGTTGCACAATCCCATTCTCGATGGATTCGGTTTCAATAAACATCTTCTCTGCCCTCACCTACAAATCATAACTCACTATCATAAGACAAGTATGGTCCTAATGGTAAAGCCAAAGCAACAAAACTACTCTCCTTATCATTAACATCAAAAGTACTAAAACAGTAGCAATACATACCCCTCTCTGGTGGCATATACGGAGGTACTCATCTAGAATCATATGCACTTTCTCCCTCTCCTTTTCCCGGAAAACCTTGACTTCTTCCTCCTTCACAGAACTCACTGGAAACTTGGCTCCCACTAAGAAAAGATTCAACGAAGAAAAAACATTACAAAGGCTCAACCTTTGAGTCCAAAGGCAAAAGGTTTAGGGGAGTACTTACTAACTGGGATCATTTGAGAAGGTTGATGAACATGAACAACGCAAATCTTCTTCCCTCCAGTGTTCTGCAGCGCCCAGACGAGTGTAGACTTGCTCTTGGCCACGTGTTTATCCACAGCGACGAAGATCTTCTCCTCTATCAGACGCGAGAGAGGCTCTTCCGTGACGCTGCTCCTGCTAGACCTTGAACCAGGGCTAGTTGTTGTCATCCCATGGAATCTCATGGATCCAGCTCTTTCGCTCATAGCTGGAATTGGAGTCACCAAAGCCATCTGGTGAAAAAACTCTCTCTCCCAAAGGCTCAAAGGTCTCAACTTTACACAAACAACAAACAAAGAAACTAAGAATTCAACAAGCAGCGAACTCAAAAAGTGATTGACTTTATTGACTAGGGAGCAAAGCAAGACACTTGATGAATCATAGTGAAACCTTAGATTATGGATAAGGAGGAAGAAGAAGAGTTTGGTATCGATTTCGAAATGTATTGACCAAAAAGTTTTAGTCTTTCAGACAAAACAACAAGCAAGCAAGACATGAAACTGAGAAACCGAATTTTAATGTTTTATTTTCTCGGAAATTTCTGAGTGAGTGAAAAACGACGGCGTATTGATGAAGTTGATTTGTATGTACATACCAAAACGAAGAAGAAGCTTCCTGGTGATATGAATGTGCCTGCGTGCTCAAACCGTGACGTGGTTTGAAAAAAAATGAGAGTATAAAGAGAGAAGAGACAGAGATTGTTCTACTGTGTGCAAGCGCACGGTAGTACTTATATAATGCGAGGGTCCTACTTTAACCGATTGATGACACGTGTACTTAGTCATAAGATAAATTTTGCTTTTTAGTTGTCCACTGTAATTGATGGAGTATGTTTTAGTCAGACTAATCATTAAAATTTAATCTCCTAATTATATGGAAATATACATCTAAACTTCAATATATACCTTTTATTTTTGAAAGTTCTTTTAGTTTTATCAAATAACTAGTGGTTTGCCGGCGCTACGCGCCGGGTTCGTATGTGTTATTCTGAAATAAATTTACTATTTAATTTATACTTTGGTAAAGAGATTATGTTCAATGATAGTAGAGTTAAAAGCCTATAGTCATAACAGAGTTAATTTAAGTTGAAATCTATACAAAAAATGAAGTTTATGTTCGAGAAAGAAAAATGTAAATGTTTTCGTTTTTATATTATCTTGTTTGAAAGAAGATAATAAATTGCTTCATCCTCTTAAATTAGTTACAATTATCACATACTATCGCTATGTCAAAGATGTTAGAAAATGAGGAAAAACATTTATATATTTTGTTTTTATAATTAATATGAATATGTATGTAAATGAACTAAGAATCCGCATAGAACAGAGAGAGAAAATCAAATGCAATGACAATACTCATGCTGAGTAGTTCTATGCGAATATGTATGTAACAGAGAGAGGGAATCAAACATTTATATATCCTCGACACCTCTCTCTGTTACAAAGAATCCGCATAGAACTACTCAGCATGAGTATTGTCATTGCATTTGATTCCCTCATCTATGCTTGTTTGCTATATGTGCTTCGATTTTCCCTTTGATTTTCTTTCATGTTTTTTATATTAAGTAACGCATGGGATATTGTTTTTTTGGTTATATAAAATGGTCATTTGTTCTGGGAATTGCTTGTTAATTGTTGGCGACACAATGGAAGAGGAATCTTTTTGACAGAAATCACTACTTTTCTTTCACAAAAAGATGTAGACATCAGAGAAAGAAAATAAGAGATTGTGGTTAAGTTTGACGACACATGCGTTTGCCGATTTCTTTAGGTTTTGATATATTTTTCTTTTGTTCACTGAGCAACCAATACTGCGAAAAATATCAGTCAGTGGTCGTAACTGCAGTGTTACTGAAACGGACATGGCCGATATCTATTTAAGGATTGTTAGTTCATGGTTATGTTGTTAAGCAATTTATAGATTTATTAAGCCAAGCCTTTTGTAACACTTAGGTGTTCAGATGCTATGATCTAAGTGGTGAATATGTTATAATGACATTCTTGCTTCAACGCTGAATTTTATTATATAAGATGCATATTTTTATTTATTTTTAGGTTTGTTTAAAATGTTTATGACATTTTAGTGGTTTTCCAGGGAGCACACAAAATATATGTTAATTTAAAGTAGAAATTTTCATTTATTGGAAGATTTTATTATTTATATGTAACTTTTTATTCGTAAATTCATTAAGTGGAACACATGACATAAGATACTCATCAAGTTTAAAACAAAAAGTTACATAAGACAAATAATGAACCAAACGAAAGTCGGTCAACATAGCAAACCGAAAAGTAAAGGAAACTAACAAACAAATAACTCTTCTTTCAGTACAAAACAAAACTCATGTTTGTTCTACGTATTTAGTATCTCAAACACTTAAAGATTTCATACTGCAGTTGCGACTCTATAAACCTAATCAGGTCCAAATCATACCCATTCCTTGAAGTTTCTTGCTTAGCAGGTCTAGACCCCATTTCCCTTCGTTCTCTCGCTTCCTCTTCCTCCCTAGATACGTGTCTGCTGAAGACGTAGAATGACACCCTGCCACTTGAGCTTCCTGCTCCACCCAATTCGCTACCATGTCACATCTAAACAGATAAAGAGTAGCAATGTCTTTACCATGAGATATTTAAGCCGTTTGGCCATGCCGTACACGCCCACGACACAACGGAGTAGCTAATCATGGTACTCTTTTGAATGAAAACGCATGAGACCAAACGCTTATTAATTTCCTACTACAACATCTGTGTGCCAACGAATTGAAAATAATATCATTTAGTCACAAGCTAGAATGATGCAAAAATAATAATATGTTACTGAAACCCATCGAGTTAATACCAAGCCAGTGTTTTTTTTTAAAACTAAGCACACCATATAAGCTTCGCGAGGGAAAAGTTGAAAACGTTAGGCTACAAAACATTACTAATAAATGATAATTGATATTCAAACCTGCCGAAGAAAAACAGTAACTGATAATAAAGATTATAACTATATATCCAATCCCACTGAATTATATTTTTTCAAAGCTAGAAAAAACAAACACATACGATGGTAGTGGGACTTTTTATTTCTTCGGTGCATGTAAACCAGCAAGAGAAACCATTATCAGATCATCATCATAAGAAAAACAAATATATATAGATAGAGATGGAACATCCACATTGGTCAGTGTAGCGGCGGTAGAATGAAAGTAGCAGGAAAACAAAAATTAAAAGAGAACATTTTGTAAATAGTAATAAAAGAAATAAAGAGGCTGTGGCGTTTTTGAATGACAGCAAATCGATTTGTTGATTTAGAGAAGATGTCTTGGTTTTATACCAGAACGTTTTCTCACAAAGAGAAGAGACTGATTTTGTGTGTGGAAGTTTAATATAAAGGTACATGTTCATCAAGGAGATAGTACCTGGTGAGAGGTGGCCATGAAGTCTGGGCTTTCGAGAGAATATGTTCCTCATGTTTGTTCAGTGAATCTAACAGCGACAAGAGCATCACAAAACAATGAGCTCATAAAGTGAGCATTCATTCAAAAGGTGTTTGAATGTGTTAAGTCTATGATAATTGATTGAGGACTGAATGAGCGTTGCCTAAAAAGGGAAAGAATGAATCAGTTATCAAAAACATGAAAAGGTCGAAATCCTAAACAAATAATTGTAAGCAACAGAAGACATACCTTCACATCTATAAGGAACATGTCAATTCCCATCATCTCTCCATCTTTCTTGACATTCCGGTTTTCCTAAAATCGCAGGAGTCTGGTGTGAACCATCTGCTTGCAACGGTACGCTCCAAGAACTGAACTTGAGAAGACGCCACGGTCGAAATGAATAGGATTTCGTCTTTGTTTTGGTTTGTATATATGCATCCGCGAGACTAAATGAGAAATTAAAGAAGAATTGGAGACTATGTAGTAGTGTAATGAGATAACGTTATTGATTGACATTTCAGGTGAGCCTGACGTGATTGGGAAGATGAAAGGGAAGCGCAAGCGTGACCGCCTCCGTCGAAGTGAAGACCTAATGCAACGAAAGAGTAACTCTAACGTGGGCCTGAAAAATCGGGCAAATAAAAGTTATGCAGCCCAAATCACTTGCGTTTTTCACGAATAATTTCATTTTAAAGGAGCAGCTGACGTGGCGGAAAACGCCCCAGCCTTCTTGCTGAGCTGGATAGCCTAAGGAGAGAGACAACTCTCCTTTATTATTATAGATAGAAGCATATTTAATTTTTTTTATTGTCTATGATGTATTTTTATATGTTTTAGTCAGAGTAATCATTCAAGTAAAATTTCCTAATTATATAAAAAAATATATCTAAACTTCAATATATACCTTTTATTTTGCAACTTTCCTTTGTTTTTTTCTCAAAAATATGTTATCTTGTCCTTACGAATATTTAAGTATTTTGTCTCTTGGGATATTGATGAGGAAAAGATCTTCTAATAACTATTGATACAGATGAAAATATAATTGAAGAATTTTTTCCGATAAATTTAGAACTAGTTGAATTGTTAATGTGCCGTGTGTGGTTGTACCATGTTATATAATGTAAAATACTAGGGATATTCCTGAAAATGCTTATTCCCTTGTCATTTTCATTTGAATTGTATTTTTTTCCTGGGGCCGTAATAGAATTTTATTCTCTTATTGAATATTACGTTATTACGTAATTGACAGGGTTTTAAAAATGTATAAAAGGTTGTCTCGTTATATGAAGACAGGCGAGGCACATCCACAACTATGCTAGTTTATCAACTAGCCAGAATAATTTAATTGAAGAGAAAACTGAAAATTAATTATATTTTATCGTTGAATATTTCAACTTAGGATATACGGTTTGGGAATGTAGCATCTCGTTATTCATTCGTCGAAAGCGTTTATCTTAAACTGCAATTTGAATTTGTTAATGCACGTTTGATCATGTTAGTAAAATAATTAAAAACGTTATTTGAATATGACTAGTCTTCACGATAACCGAAATTCTTAACATTTTGTAAGAATCAAATTTCCTACATGAATCATCTCGGTTGTCATATGTTTGTTTCATAAAAGAAGGATTGCATTATGAGTACAAAAACAGAGTCACACTTACGTCTGGTAACTTTTTATGTTAATATTTTCATGCTATGGAAGAGAGAGAAACGACAAAAAGAGATAGAAATTTGTAGATACTATCAGTCAAAAAAACCTCTCTATACAATTTTTTTTGAAACTTATTTTAATATCAATAACATTATTTAGCTGGAAAAATCACTTTAGTCTTTAGTGGCATTGAGGGTCTAAATGAAAGTTGAAAAGTTATACTAAATGGACCATATGATGTACGGGCCTTACTATACCATTTAAGCCCGGTTTGAGTTCTACGTCCAAATCCAAACATTTGTTCTTAACAGTCTGAATCCAAAAGGGTTGGTTTTAAGAACTTGAAATGGCTAAGCATTTTGTTTTGATGTTTTTCTTTTTCTTGTTTAGGTAGCCTTAAGTGTTCGATTTACCGTAGCCCTGCGTATTATGGGATAATGCATATGGTTATTTATCAACACCGAAGATGATATGATTAAGTTTGAAGATAATGCATATCATTGTTTTTACGCTATCATCATCGACTGTTCATGATGATTAGTTATGTTACCAAACACCCTAAACTAAAATTAATGTGGTGACTAGATAGAGTTATAATATGGCAACCAACCGCTCCATGCTTATTTATAAGACTAATCTATCATTTTTCTGTTAGGTAGAACATTATATATGATAACAAATCTCTATACAATTAACATGCCACAACAAAAACTTTATATAATCTCAAAAGTCAAGAAAACTATAATGCATTTAATTACACATGACGCAAGTAAAAACGTTTTGTTAGCTTTCGAACTTGCTATTTCCATCCATTTAAATTCCAGTTTAAGTAATTAACTCGGCGATGGTACCTAAGAACGAACAAGAACAACGAAACATTGCTTGGCCATGAAAGCGATGCACAAAAGAAGCCTTCACATGCACTCCAGGACAAGAGAGGCGAAAAGGTCTGTGACCGTGAGTACTATATGCTTCGTAATTCTCCACAGTATCGTCGTTTCATCTGTTGTCATGTGTAAGTAGTATACAAGAAACATTGGTCCTTTTGTTTTCATGATCTTCATTGCACGCACATTTGTTAATGGCGTTTGTCTTTTATCTTGGTACTACTATAAAAAAATAAAAAGTTATCATGATAATAAATATATATTGATTGAACATTATAGCATGACGAGGCTGCATTCTTTTTCACTTCATTGGACTAAGATAAAATCATAAATGGACATCACAACTACTGAATTGGTGCATGCATAACGACGAGAGAAAAGATACAAAAACCATTTTGTATTATATTGTTGTAAGAAATATTTACGTGTATGGATCCACACACACGTATCAAAACTGGCAAAGGGAGCACAGAGGGCGTGGTCCAAACAAGGATCAACATCGTTGTTGTAATTATCATAATGATAATACTATACAGATGTCCAAATATTTATAAATGGAATTTGACAATCGTGAGAGTCCGTTTGGCACTATTCCACATATTCCCAACATTTTATCAAATATTTATTAGCCATGCATATACTAACTTACTTATATACAAAACAAATGATAACACGGCAAAAATACTAGTGAAAAGCATTGAATTGCAATAATCTAATTCTCTTTGAATTATGTCGCTTTTGGTAGGTCACATACTTCATAAAATGACCAAACATGTTCTGATTCCACATTTTTATCAACCGCAACATTTTCTATAATTACGATTAATAATAAAAGTTCACAGTTCTGCTACATTTTTGTATGCTAGTATATATATAGATTGATTCTGACAATTTCACCAGTTTATTCTGCAAAATATTTTTCGTTATAACCAACGATCGTGCTCACGGCTCGGGACATTTATTAGGACTTAAGGTGTTTATTAAACAATACTATTATAGTATTATTGGGACTTAATTCTTGACTATTCCATTCATAGTATAAATAACGGTGAAAATTTGACGAGTTTACCCTTCCCGACACATTTGTCACCGTACGTAACCCACTCGGACAACTTGGCTCAACGGAGGACCATTACCTACCGACTCAGCGACCATGTCACACTCATTTATTACATATACAGTCACTCACTCACACACATGTACAGTTACAGTGACATAGATTTATGTGTATAAAGTATATATAACCTACTACGATGGTTTGTATCCACATTTTTGGCAAATAAAAAAATATTAAGGAGCATATACTAAATGTGAATATTTCATTTCTATTTAAATGTGGGAAATGAACAAAGACAAAATACGTTCTTGACTTTAGATTTTTCATCTACTATTAGTTTAATACGACATTATACGTGTAAATGATGAAACCTCTGTATAAAGTAATCTGGGTATTGTCGTTTACAATGTAAACTCATATAGATTAATGCCAATTGTCAATTTCTTAATCAAAAATCTATATATTTTTCAGGGTTTTTCTCTGGGTATTACTTAAATAAATATTTTTCTGGTCGGAAGTGGGTCTACTAGATGACACGTTTTTGACTAAACCATCTACTCTCGTGCTTCGAGCTTCGTTAACTCTCGTGAGTTTCTTATAGTATTATATTAAGCCGCATTTATGTGAACTCTGTGAAAACATAATATTATAAGATTCATTTGCTTCTTAACAATGGAGGCTGAACTTTGAGTGAGTACTGAGTAGGGGTACTTCTTTATTTTTCCATTCCTCTTCTTGCAAGCATTGGATCAGATTCCAAAAGGTTTAAATCTTTATGCTTTTTATTTTATTTTCTGCATGAATGAATCATATAAAGATCAGTTTTGATTCAGACAGGTTATTCTTTGATTGTACTCACAGTTTTGGTATCTCTTTTTTTTTTTGTTCTCTCTATAATTACTGTTCTGTAGAAAACAGTGAGAAGAAGGTTTTAATGGAGAAAGAGATATGTAGAAGACATCTTTCAAGAGAAGGGATAGGATGTGTCTGGATGTTTATGAACAACATGTTTGATTTCAGACATGGTGGATCTATCCACAAGCTTTTGATGGATAAGAAACGTGGTAGCAAACGCATCATAGGTATGAGTTTTTATTTTCTTTCCTTTTGGGACATCATCAAGAAAATGTGTCTGAAACTAAAAAAATGATTCTCATTTTGTTGGGTTAATGTAACAATGCAGGTGTTGAGACTAAGGTGGAGAAGCACCTTACCTGTGACTGTGACTTTGAGGTCCTGGATTTGAGAATCAAACTAGTTTTTTATTGTGAAGAGTTAGAAACTGATGTAGATTGTTTGTGTTGTGGTCTCAGGAGAGTGAAGCTGGAGTGCAGAGTGTCAAGAACCTCACTGAAGAGGAGACTATCGAATGCAGAGGAAAGACAAAGGAGAGAAACGGAAAGAAGAGAAGTAGAACATGCAGCATAACCAGTGAGGATCATGGAGAGAAGAAATCAGATGATCAGTGTCCAAGAATTTCTCAGAGCGATGATGACTCAGAAGAGAAGTTCAGTGAGTTGATAAAGCGGTTGATAGCTCAGACTCAGAAGGACACCGAGGTGGATGCATCTCAGGTCTTGGAATCTAAAGAAGGATCATTCCGGGACATTGGTACTTCTCCAGTTTCAGGAGATTCTAAGAGAATCAAAGAGAGAAGCTCCCAATGCACACAAACAATTGTAATCTTGAAGCCTGAGCCAAATGGCTTGGATCTTGGTTCATCACCTGGAACACATGCTACATGCAACAAGTCCACAAAGAGGAGTTCCTTCATTCTCAGTAGAATCATCAGAAGAAGACTAAAATCTTCTGCTAAGAAGAATCCATGCAATGATCCTAATGCATTGTCATCTGACATCATGAGTCAAAACTCTTGTCTGGGAGAGGAGATAGAGACTAGTTCCAGGCGGCATGTTTCAGCTGAAGAGACTACTACTATCAATGGCAGTGAAGATTCCAAGAAGAGTACCTGTGGTATATACATTGCAGCCAGGAAACATCTATCTGAAATGCTTGCAGCAGAAGGAGATGCAGATGTTGATTCACCTGATAAAGAAGTACCAAGAATCCTTGGGAAGATTCTTTCTCTCCCTGAGTTCTCCACACCAGAGACCAGTCCAAGAGTGACACTGGCTCATGAGATAACCGAGGAACCAAATATTCAACAATGCATCTCAGAAGATTCAACCAAACATGGAGAAACAGCTTCTACTAGTTCCGGAGGTGATTATTTTTCTTATGAACTGATTCTCTCTTAGCTTTGGCAGAATGAAACTAAATGTAATTTAATGTGTAATCAGCAGGCGTTTTAGACACTGAGGAGGAAGAGAAGACTGTCTTGGATTCGTTGTCTGAAGCAGTTAGCTCTTCCATTATCCACCAAGATGCATATGTTGATGAAGAGAAGCTTGAAACTCATGAGCAGACACAACCACTGGAGAAGGTTGTGTCTGAGTGCCAAGACAATGCCACTGATGTGCCAGGGAAGTCAAGTCCTGTGTCTGTTCTTGAGCCTTTCTTTACAGATGATGAGACAAGTCCAAACAGCTCCAGGCCCTCTTCAGGTATTGCATTGCTACACCCATTTGTTCACAGCTCAGTTTCTGACATTTTTCATTGACTTAACCAGTCGAAAGGCGGTTGCAACCACGGTGCATACGCTTCAACGAGCCTGATTCACCAACCTCAGAGAAAGAAAATGAAGTTAAAACTAGAGTGGATGACAAAGACTTGGCACTTGCATACATCCAAGAAGTGGTCAAATCCTCAGAGTTGAACTGGGAAGAGCTTTTGGTGAGATCCTTTTATTTGGAGCAGGTTCTTGAGGAGGCTCTAGTGGATGACATAGAGTTCTATCCTACAAACTTCTGCACTGACAAGAGACTCATCTTTGACTGTATCAACGAAGTTCTCATGGAGTTCAGTGGGCATGGCCCTTGGATCTCATTCGCCAAACCTGAAGTCAGGTTTGGCCCAGACATGGAGAATGTTGTTGAAGTGGTGCAAGAAGAGGTTTACTGGCATCTCTTACCTTTGCCTTCTCCTCACACGTTGGACCAGATAGTCAGGAAAGACCTGACCAGGAGTGGGAACTGGATGGACCTCAGGTTTGAAATCGGCTGCATCGGTTCTCAAACAGGTGAGATAATCCTTGATGAACTATTAGAAGAGATCATCAGTAGCAGCTGCACAGACTTGTTCCAGTAGACTTGTGCTTACAAGAAAGACACTCATGATGGTCAAGAGGCTTCTTTGTTTGCTCTGTATAGTTTCACTTCCCCTTCCATGGACGAGGTCTAGCTTTCCCTTCTTGTGTAGATACACACAACCACAGCTTTTAGTACTGCAACAAACGTTTCTTTTGTTTTTTTTTTTTTAATTTCCATTTTGGCTTCTGTAGAGTTTTGAGTTCTGTTGTGAATGTTAGCTGTATGTTTGTTATATGAGGATGAATAAGACGAGGCTTGAACTTAAATAACAGGAACATCTCATGTGGCTTTGTCTAAACCATATGATCATTTGTTAGCTATAGTACACAACGTTCATTAAAAGCGCTTAAAGAAACTGCATATGTACAAGAACAACAGAGTACACACAGACACAAAGAAGATACATAAACAACAAGGTGAAGTTTCCCTACTACAGTCTACGTGTTATACATTCCAATACCTAGTAGCAAATCTCAGTTAAGTATCATATACTCTCTGTTTATGAGAACGCAGAGTAGATTGTTCAAGATTTATGCCAACCATTTGATGAGTGCTTAATCTCATGCATCCTTTTCTTTGCGATGATCCTATTCCGTATGACTTTCTCGGATTTAACAGCTTCATCAATGTTACTAAGCACCATATCACATAGCTCGTCTAAAGCTAGCATAGAAAACGGCTCCTCTATAAGAACACCCACCTGTAGGATATTGTCAAGCAGAAATTAGAAGACTGATAATGAGGCAAGCTAAAAGAGTAGATAAGGAGAAAGGAGTAAGGTACTTCTTCAATGCAGAAGAGAGACGCAGCGCTGATGAAAGTAGCAGGAACAACATTCCAGTGGCAATCATCCCAGAGAATAACAGGGAGTGTAAGATGCCACAAGACTAAGAACCTCGAGGTTAGCCGTGTGTAGGAAAGTGGAATCGGGATACCCATTAGTTGATCACACACACCAATTCCTTCCTGTAACTGCAGCATCTTTGATTCCTGTAAAGAAAGTATCTAACTTGAGCACAACAAAACACTCAACTTCCTCATTATCTTAACTCTATGGAAAGATGCTTTACCAAAGTATCTATCTTTGTACTGTCTAGATTCAAAAGCTGAAGACTTTGGGAGATAAACTGGATGACACAGCGCGGACGATGCTTTGACTTAAGGATTAGTGACAGATCATCTTCTTCCACCACGTTCCGGAGATCATCAGCTATATCAGAACCATAGATCACATGACACTACACAATAAACAAATCAATCATTAACCTTTCCTCTACCTAACCAACCTAAACTAACAACAGACCTTAAGCGCCACAGGGAAAGCAGCAATATAACGCAAAAGCGCATCTCTGATGATCACTTCATCATCACCGGAGGGGCCGTTAACGGAAGAAACAACCTGCCTAGCTAAATCATTGGTTCCAGTTATAATCTTAACCCAAGCTTTCCTCCCTTGCTCAAACCTCGAGTACGAAGCCTCGGTTCGAAACACCAGAAGCAGAGCTAACGCCGGAGCCGTGAGCTGATACGGAAGAGGAGAAGCTCGGAGGACAGGGAAGAAGCTAGGCAACAACTCCGAACCCACGGCGGAGTTGTAACCCGCGATTAAGACGGCGACGGTGGTGAAGAAGAAGACGGGAGGGATCAAGGAGAGTATGACGCGAGAAGACGCGCTGGAGGACACGTGGCGGAGGTGGCGGAGGGAGCTCCGGTGTCTGACCCAGTTCTCGTGAGTGTAGAGGGATCGTTTCTGCCGCATCCGCCTCTCTTTGATCCCGTCTGACCAGTTCGGGACGGCTTTGAGGAGGGAGATGAGCTTCGAGGAGAGGTTGATCGAATTTTCGGAGGAGTTGGGATCGGAGGAGACGCATGACGGAGTGAAATTGAGGGGTTTGCGAGGTCTTCTGGGGCGGAATCGTCGTTCGAGGAGGAGAGATCGGTGGGTGAAGCTGGAGGAGAAAGATAGGTTCGTTGATTGATACATTTCGGCGGGAAAATCGAGGTTTTGGTGGAGAAGACGATGATGATGGTGATGAAGAAGAAGAAGGAAGACACATGCAGAGTGCAAAAGTGAGAGAGGGAGTGATTAGGTGGAAGGAGGTCGTTGGAACAAGTTGTTGGAAGGCTAAACGACGGCGTTTTAGCTTTCTCAGCTGTTGTTTCTGCTTAATGGGCTTTTGTTTATAACTTATCATTAAACCCACAAATGTTTCGATTCCTATTTGAAACGGCGACGTTACGTGTTGAAATCTAGAGGTTAATGGGCTTATATTATAACTTCTGTGATTTAAATGGGTTATATCTTTCTCTAAGCCCATAAGTTTACAAAATGACGTCGTTTTGGGACTTGTCGTTCTTGTTGAAATTTAGGGTTTATAGAGAAGGCGCATCTGGTTTGAGCAAGCAGAGTTTGATTTGAAGTGGAGGAAAAAATGTCGAAGAAGAACAATTTAGCCAAGAGAAAGAAGCAGCACGAGTACAATCTCCAAAGTAAGTTTCTTTTTTTATAAATCTCTTAAACAATAAGCATATATGTGTATAAACAGTTCTCAACGAATGTTTTAATTTGCAGAGGAGAAAGAGATACAGGACAAGAAGATCAAGAAGCTTCATGCCAACAAGAACAAGATGAAAGTAAGCTCCTTTATGCCTTTTATATCAGTGTTGATTAGATGTATTGAATCTTGTTAGTAGAGCAGCTCAGATGACTAAGTTTAGTGTAGCTTATGATATCTATCTTTGGATGGTTGGTTTTGGTGTGAAAAGGTTGATGGTAGTGGTAAGAAGAAGAAAGGTGGATTCTCAGTTGGGAAGAAGAAGTTGAAGACTAAGTTGACTCCAGCTGCTAAAGCTAAAGCTGTTCAAGCTATGGAGCTAGACAAATGAAGAGGAACCTGTTTTTGTTTTTTTTTATTCACTTGTAATGATCTTTGTCACACTTTGAAGTAATCAGTTTGAAGCTATCCTCTGATTTTATATCAAGATTTTGCTTTCAGTATTAATCTGGATCATCATGAAATCAAATATGATTAATCTGTTTTGTTTGCTAGGTGGACTAATGTTAGGTATAAGACTTTCCATTCATAGTATAGAGTCATACCCAATATCTTTTCTGCATTATTACATTTCCACTGAACATGGACACTAAAACATATTGTCATAATCAAAGTCTAATATGAACAGTCTCCCATATTACTTGGTACAAAGTTAGATTCTAACAGGAAAAAAATCTCAAAGGGGTTATGATATCATCTCTTTCTCACATCAATGGGGTCCTTATGAGAGATATTTTGAGATATGTCTTCCTTCTCAGCCTCTTATCAAAATGGCGCTCAAAGTGGGTACCTCTCTGACCTCAAAGGCCAATCCTTTCTCACTCTCCATCCTCCCACGTGTGTACTCCACTCTCTTAACCAATCCTTCTGTTTCAGACCATTCCCAAAGAGATTATTAGTCTGTTTACTAGACTTACAGAAACAGTAGAGAGTCTAGAGTATTTTCATCTTGAGAAGTGAGGAGTCTGATTAGCCTGTTTACTAGACTTACAGGAACAGTAGACTAGAGACTAGTATTTTCTGCTTGAACAGTGAAGAGTCTTGTAGATTTTGTGTTGTGAAGAAAGGTCACTGACATGATGCTGCTGCTGTGTGGTACACGCTCCTGGTCAAGCGTGTGGCCAAATGAGTCATGAGGCACACACACAGATGCCTAGTTGCTATATAGAGCTACAGTCAAAGTCAGTTATTGATTAAGATTTTGAACTTCCAACACATTCTTTTCAGAAAAAAAAAAAATGATCTCATTGTTATCCTCACAGTAAATGCTTTTGCTTTGATGGTCTGTTAGAGTTTGTTTGTTTGTTTTTGTTTCCCTCTCTCACCCCCCAGAAGAAAGAGAGATAACCCTAGACCAAAACCAAGATCAAATCTTCTTAGCCATTATGAATAGAAGATAAAGCTTTTCTTGTTTTTGGTGAAAGAATGAAAGAGAGTAAGCTGAGAAGTTTATAAGCTTTTGCATGTTCCTTTCTCCTCAAGTTTTTAATATCTTTCATAAAGTCTCTCCACCTTTGATTCTGTTTTTTTTTTTCTTTCTTATCCATTTATCCTCTCTCACTCTCTCACCTCATAATTCTAAGCCACAAAGGTTTCTTCACTCTTTCCTCTAGTAAACCACTTTTAAGAGATCTTTCTCTCTTCAACTGTAAATGCTAAATGGATCAAAGAGATCCAATGGGTTTAACCGGGTCAGGCTCTTACTACATCCAAAGAGGTTTACCCGGTTCGGTTCCTCCAACGTTTCACGGATCCTCACAGCAGCAACAAGGGCTTCGTCACTTACATAACCAAAACTCTCCATTCGGTTCAGGCTCCACCGGGTTCGGATCTCCTCCTTTACACGGTGACCCTTCTCCAGCAGCAGCAACCGGAGCTGTTCCTCATCATGTAGGCGTTCACATGATCTCTCCTCCTCCTCCTCCTCCAACGAGTGAGACTCCAATGAAACGTAAGAGAGGACGGCCTAGAAAATACGGACAAGACGGTTCTGTTTCTTTGGCATTGTCTTCTTCCTCTGTTTCCACCATTAACAGCTCTAACAAACGTGGCCGTGGTCGACCTCCTGGCTCTGGCAAGAAACAGAGATTGAGTTCCACCGGTAAGATCAAGAACCAAGACTAGTTATAAAGAAACATTTTGTTGTGGTTTATTCTTGATGCATGAGAAAAGTTCAAAACTTTCCTAAAATAGATTAAGAACCAGAACTAGTTAATGTTTTCTTGAGTCAGAATCTAAATGTTTATTCTTGATGCATGGGAAAAAGTTTAAGAGTTTCCTTAAATAGATCAAGAACCAGTACTAGTTAATGTTTTCTTGACTCAAAATCTAATTGTTTATTCTTAATGCATGGAAAGAGTTTTAAACTTTCTTAAAATAGATCAAGAACCAGAACTAGTTAATGTTTTCTTGAGTCAGAATCTAATTGTTTATTCTTAATGCATGGAAATAGATTTAAACTTTCCTAAAATAGATCAAGAAGATGAATATTAATTAAATGAGCTTCTTTTTTTTTGGTTAGGTGAGTTGATGATGCCTTCATCTTCTGGAATGAGCTTCACGCCACACGTTATCTTGGTTTCTATAGGAGAAGTAATGTTCAATCACTATATACAAATCTTTCATGAAATGTTTTTATAAAACTTATAAAACTTTGTTACTAGGATATTGCATCAAAGGTTATAGCTTTCTCTCAACAAGGTCCAAGAGCGATTTGCGTTCTATCTGCTAGTGGAGCTGTCTCTACTGCGACGCTGCTTCAGTCATCTACACCCCCTGGAGCTATTCAGTACGAGGTTAAGTTTTGAAACTTTCTTACTACAGAGAAAAAAACATTGTTGGTTTTTTTTTATAATTGAAACATACGTTGTGTAATAAATCTCCAGGGCCGGTTTGAGATCTTAGCCTTATCAATATCTTATCTTGTCCCAACTGATGGAAGTTTCCGGAATAGAACTGGAAACTTATCTGTTTCTCTTGCTAGCCCTGATGGGCGTGTGATTGGTGGTGCTATAGGAGGGCCTTTAATAGCAGCAAGTCCTGTTCAGGTTGGTTTAAGATTTTTTGTTTAAAGTCAAAAGTCTTGGGGGATTGAATATATAGCTTTCTTGGTCCTATCAGGTTATTGTAGGGAGCTTTGTATGGGCAGCTCCAAAGATCAAGAACAAGAAACGAGAAGAAGAAGGTTCTGAAAATGTTCAAGACACAAATGACCATCAAGCTCTGGACCACCCTGTTCCTCAACAACACACACAAGGCCAAAACATGATGTGGTCAACAGGTTCAAGGCAAATGGATATGCGTCAAGCTCATGCTGATATTGATCTAATGCGCGGTTGATGATGTCACGGTGTGTATATAAAGCATGGAATCTAGGAACAAGAAGAAGAAGGAACATAAGCTAACATCTGAAATGTTTAAATTTATGTTGGAGCTTTGATTCTACATCTTTGATTCAGTTATTAACTGAAAGTAATTACTTGTTTAACTTTTGCTAATCTCAATATGAATACAAAACAAGAGCCTCTTTGGTCATGGCTTGTTACTATAATATTGATCTTCCCATAACTCAACTTGGCGAGTTGCATTAGCTTTTCTCTCAAGAACCTCTCTCAACTCCACAGGGCTATAAGGAAGAGGCATCTCGCAAGGAGACACTTCACAAGGAGACATCACCATCGACTCCTCCATGAAATCTCTCCACCGTCCCGTCGCTGGACATCCCATACTATCCGGTGTAATCTCAGTAGCTCCCCAAGGAATCTCAGGCTTAAACTTCAGAAGCTTGGCGTACTCGTTCATCAAATGGAACATGTAATCATACACATGTTCGATGTTCACTTCCTCCCTTATATATCTGCTCCCTTCTTCCCCTATCTTACGCGCCTGTCAAAATTAAACACCAAAATCATTGGGTTAAGTTGTGACAAAACCAAACTTCTGGGGTCTAGATGTAATAAAGTTACAAACCTGGTCTGAATGTGTATTTCCCCAATGTACGGCGTGTTTGAGGGAAGTACACTTTGAGTTGTCTCTGATAGGCCAATAATGCTGTAATGGCATCATTCCTCGTATAAAAAAATCATAGTACCTTGGTCTCACGTATAATGTCATTGAGTCACATGCCATAATATACTTCTCACTCACTGACCATGCCCATCCTTCTATGTATATCTTGTACCTATTCCAATATTCGAATATTACCAATATATATTCCCAAAAACAAGTTTAAAAATTGCTAAAAATAACAAATGTTTCATTACCTGTGGGTGCATTGGTTCTCTAAGTTTGAGTTCTTGAATCCTTCTCTTGATTCTCTAATCCAATCCTTCAAAATGATTTAAATATATAGTATTAATAGTTTATAAAAATGTTTTACAGGAAGGGAGGTTTTGAAGAAGCAGACATTGATGTAGAGACGAGTGTTCCAGTCTTGTTGGTCTGAGACATTGCATGTAAGAAGATCTCTCCTAGTGGGAGCCACATTGGGGTTTCCTCTCCAATAAGCGTACGCCACGCGGTCTTTCCATGGCGTCATCTTGTTCCCTTCCTGTATCGCCACCATGGACTTAGCCCAAGGCTTGATATTAACTTCAGCCCTGGCCCAACAAGAAGTAAAGACAATTTAATTAACTAAAACCCAATTAAAAAGAGGTTTAAATATTATTATTTGCTTACCAGCCCCAGAAGGACCAATCAGGGAAGACTATATCCAAGCTGGCGTCATCAGAGCAATAACGGAATATCGGAGGTGGGGCCGGGTGTTGTTGACCTCTATAGTCGTTAGATCGGACGGTTGGTCTATCGTTCGCATCAAACATGAGCTCTAGATCGGGCAATCTCCCAGGGTACCACCGTAGTAACTGTAGGATGCCCCACAGAGTAAAAACATCTCGAGTGTCGATAGATTTTCTGTACTTCTTAACGTACACCTTCCCGTCGAGGATTATAACCCTGAAATGCGCTTTGTTATTTCTCGCTTTCTCGAGCATCCCTCTCGTTATACCTGTCTCTCTCCACGGCCGTAGATCCTCGTGGATCCAACGGAAGTAAGAAGGACACGTGGATGGCCGCGAATGGCTGCTTCTGGCTTTGTCGTTTTTTGTGCCGTCTTCGGACATTGGAAGTTGCTGTCTTTCTTGTTGTTGTTGTGTTTGGTTCTGTACGACGTCGCATTGGTCAGGGAACTTGTGGTGCGTTGTGATTGGTTGTTTTCTGATTGTTGTGACTTGCTTCAGACCTGCAAAAGTTGTCTGAAGAGATCTGAGTTCTATATATAACACTCTAAAGATCACTAACAAAAGAAGTGTTTTTGAGATTTGAAACTCACTGAATCGAAACAACCCAACAAGTCCAAGAGACCAGCAGATATGAAGAGACAAGAGACGAAGAAGAGAGTAGCTTTTGCGATGCGTTTTCCTGGATACGAGGTCGTTTTGAGAGAGGCATGCCTGTTCGTAAGAGTATCGCTGTTGTTGTTCCTCTTCATGCTTTTCCGTTGAAGCATGACTCTTTAGCTACCTTCCTCTGCTCGGCTTATATACGTGTGCACAAAAACATTAAACACGAGAGAAGAAAAACGAGAACCTGGCGCGAGGAAAGACGCCTATTTTTGATTCACGAGGATTTGAATCTTGTTTCACGTTTTCTCCAACACCACTAATCTGAGTTCACATCTTTTGTGTTAATGAATTTCTTATTGTGTATTTGTTTTTGCAAAGGGTTAAATGTTTTCTAACATTAAAGCCATGATAATATTTATATTAGCATATGATAAAGTGGTCATACGTTTTCCTATAATCCTATCAGATGAAGACAGTGGTATATATGATATCAATTTGTTTCCCACATAAATAATTTCTTGTAATCGTTGAACTTATAGGAAAACTAAATAACCTTTTGAGGCTATCAGATATAAAACCTTACTATTTTTTTTTTTGTCAAACTATAAAACCTTACTATTAAAAGTTAAAATATTTAGGGATTGAATTAGTTAAAATCCTCTTTGAGAGAGTTCTTTTTTTTATAATATTAGAAGAAGGATCCGAACTCCCAAGAAAGAAGATAAAAGCTTTAGCCATCATGTAAAGTTCAGTGACATCACAGACCATATTCGACCACTCATTATACAAAAGACAATAAATATCGTTAAACAACTCCAAGTTGCATGCGTTGACGAAAAAAAAAACTCCATGTTGTATGATTTATTTTGCTAAAATATGGTTTTTATAAAAAAAAATCATACGCTACAGACTCAAATATACATCTTTCCCAGGCTGTTCACATCTGCGTTGAGTACCCCTGGATACTTAAATGATCTTAATCCTTGCTATGTTTGTATTTACTTATTGCTAAACAAGATTTACAGCCTTTCTTTTAGTTTTCAGTTATCTGGGCCGTTAGGATGTACAAAAGCAGCCTAACACAATTACAAAACATGAAGTCTCAGCCAGAAGGTAAAACTCTATTGGTAAGGCCTTTTTACTCTCTAGAAGTCTAAACTAAAACGAACAAAGTCATAAATAAGGGCCCATACACAACATGCCTAATCCGGTTTAATTTCCTTCTGTCTAGGGCTGTTCAATATGGTAAAACCGAACCGTACCGAACCGAACCGAACCGAAATAGACAATATGGTTTGGTTTTGGTATATACCATATAAACCGAATGGATATAATTTTATAAAAACCGTAGGATTTGGATATGGTTTGGTATATAACCGATTAAACCGAATAAACCGAACAAAACCGATTAAAAGTAGAAACATGTAAATATGTATCTATTTTATAACAATACATGAAAATATATTTGTTACATAAGTTAAATTTGTGTTAATAACTATTACCATAATTTTATAGTAATAAAAAACCTTCATTTGTAAGACACTTGAACTATAACTAAATAACAATACATCGCAATTCAGACATCTTATTTTCTAAGTCTTTTTTTGATCTTTTTGCTTTATTTTAGTATTCACTAAATTAATATGAAGATTATAAATTTGATGGACAATAATTAATGGAAAATTTTCAATTGAAAAACATGACTTTAATGAACACTAAATATGGAAGAGTGGAAAATTTTTCTTTCATGTTTTTGTTTTGTTTCATATTTTTATTTTCAAAATTTCAAGCTTTGATTTTAGTTATAGATTTGATTATTTTATTTGATGGTAGAAGCATTTTTACTTTTTTTGTTTATTTATTTGAAGATGTAATATATTTTTAATAAATGACGGTGTTGACAATATGACTCTAAAATTTATATAATATGATCTCAAACAAAATAATTATGTTTTTTGGTATAAAACCGAATAAACCAAAAACCGACGGTATATAAACCGAACCGAACCGAAGTAAATATGGATTTAGAATGGTAGTTATATTTTACTAACCGAAATACCGAAAACCGAAAAAAACCGAACCGAAACCGAACCGATATCCGGATTGAACACCCCTAGTTCTGTCCCACTCTCTACTTAACCCCTTTGTATCTGTCTCCAGCGTGTCCACTTGGTGAAGCTACACGTCACCTTTTGGTCCACCAGATATTACTTTTCATTAAACCAAAAATATTTGTATGATAGTATTTACATTCTATCTTAGATATTTGAATCAATCTATCTAGGAGTTCACTCCCAGATTCATGTTATTATTTTTTTCCTAAAAATCATTGGTAAATTAGATTAGATAGGTTTAGTGTAATCATGGTTTTTATTTCAACTTTTAATTTGATTAACTCTATTTAGCAAAAACAATGACTTAGTGAGTTACGTGGCATAATTGAACTACTTTACCTGTCGGCAGTGAGGTGTTTTAATCACATGGATCGCATCCAATGCGCAAGCAAGCTTTTCAGCCGTAGGATCAAATGGTAACCAGAATCAACGGTAAATGAAAACAACGGTCTCACACATATTAAACGCGGGGAGTACGCTCTACCGGTAGAAGCTAACAGAGCATATAAAAACCTCTTTCTCCGATTTTATCCAGCATTAATTGTTTTGTTTTATTTTCTGTCTGAAAGAAGAAGAAAAATAAACCATTTGTTCTTCTTTGGCTGGGCGGCAATGGCGGAGGAGCAAAAGACGACTAAGGTTGACGTAGAATCACCGGCGGTTTTAGCTCCGTCGAATGAACCAGCTCCTGCTCCGGTGGAAGCTTCTACAGAGGTTGCGGAGGAGAAAGTTCATGATCCACCACCTCCCGTCGAGTCCAAAGCTCTTGCCGTTGTAGAAAGTAAGCTTCTCTAGTTACGTTACACACGTCAAACGTGTGTGTTTTTATAATATTAGTAAAAATCTTCTGCTTATGAGGATTGATTTATGTTTTTGATGAGTTATGTGTGTATAGATTTAACAATCTGTATCCAGCATATCACAAATTAGCCACGACATTCCATCTCATAAAATTTCATATTGCTAGTAGAACTTCATTTAACCCAAGAGAACCAGAGGTTTTTGAAAGGAAGATAAATCATTAGTAAACTAGAATATTACTTGTAATAAAATAGTCTGCCTTGTAGATTCAGTGGTTTGCTTTCTTAATTTGTTTCATACATGATTAGTTCCTTTAAAGTTGCCCAACTCTTGAAAAATACTAACCATTAAAGCACCAACCCATTTTAAAACAAATTTAAAATCATTAGCTCCTTTTTTTTTTAAAGTTGCTACTATCTTGACAATAGTTGAGTGGCCCAAAGGTCAGATCCTCTATGTCACCAAGACCCATGTAATGTCTTGAACCGTAATGTTGTGGTGCTTTGTGTTCTTCTGTGAACCTCTATAAACTTCTAAAACAAAACTAATTTGCAATATGAGCTATAGTCGATGACAATATATCTTAGATTATATTTGCTTTGCCTTCCTAATTGAAGCGGTAGTTATACGTTAATAATGTGTAGTACTAATAAGTGAGCTTCTTGCAGAACCTATTGAGGAGCCTACACCAAAGAAAAGTTCATCTGGTTCAGTCGATAGAGGTAAGCTATATCACATTGTTTTTCTTTATGTTGACTTACTTTTTGATTACTTAATTGACACTAAAATGTGATGTGTATCTTGGTTAGATGTGAAACTTGCAGACTTAGAAAAAGAGAAGAAAACATCATTCATCAAAGCATGGGAAGAGAGTGAGAAGTCAAAGGCAGAGAACAAGTAAACTTTCTTAAAATTCTTTTCATCTTCTTACCCTAAAGATTACACTACTTTTGCCAGATAATCATCAGCTAATGATGAAAATGGACAGGGCACAAAAGAAGGTATCTGATGTGCTTGCTTGGGAGAACAGCCAGAAAGCAGCCGTTGAAGCCCAGCTCAGGAAGATTGAAGAAAAATTAGAGAAGAAAAAGGCAGAGTACGGTGAGAAAATGAAGAACAAAGTGGCTGCGATTCACAAGGAAGCAGAAGAGAAGAGAGCAATGGTTGAAGCTAAAAGAGGAGAGGAGCTTCTTAAAGCTGAAGAAATGGCTGCCAAGTACAGAGCCACTGGTATAGTACCCAAGGCAACTTGTGGATGTTTCTAAGCTGTTCTCAGCTCATTGTATTTATCCATCTCTCTTTTTGTGTGATTCGGTTACTTTTTCTTTGTTTGTTGTCATGTTTATATATTGGTGACTTTGTGTTTAAAAGAAGATCAGTTTCACTTGGATTGGCTCACACATTTCTAGGTAAACTCATCGTACATCAGACAAAGACAGGAGAATCTAGAAGCGCAATAAGAAAGTGTAGAAAAATTGTCTTCTTCGGTTTGATCTTACTACTAGGAAACTAGGCTTCATGTCTTAAAACAGAAGAGACCAAAGAAAAGTCATCAAACACCCAAATCCCAAAAGGGTAAAAAAGGTTTCTTAGAATATGAAAACGAAAGTAGAGAGAATGTAACTTAAAGATTCACATCATGCAGAAGAATTCTTCAAAGCAAAACCAAACCACCAGTCCTCTGGTTGAAAGGTTCAGATATAACCAATCGCTATTATCCAATACTGCCTTCTTCTTGCCTCAGTAGAGTGATCTGAGTGTTGCCTTCATCTCTGGAACGAGCTTGTAACTGCCAAAGCTGAATGATTTGCCTCCTCTAAACAACCTAAACAATGTCAACCCAATCATTGGAATCTGGTATATGTGTAATGTGGCTTTAATTACAATGTCAAGATGCCAAGAGAGGGATTGGTCTCACCGGCTAGTTGAAGTTACTGACAGTAGATTGCCTTGTCGATAAGTGACGGAATTGGCTTGATTTCGGTTCCAAGTTCTTGCTCAGTTTGGTACCTGTTGTGAAAACCATATGAATGAGTTAAAAAGAGCTTAAAACAACCAAAACAAAAGCAAAGGAAGAAAGACGAACATTTTGAAGCGGTCCTCATATGTTACCAAATTCACGGCCAACCCAAGGTGTCCATATCTTCCTGATCTACCTACCTGGGCAGTGTAACAAAACAAACCCTCATTAACAATTTTGAAGGAAAAGAATGTGCTCAAGATGATAAAATAAATAAAAAAACGGTTCCCCCTTGACATACCCTGTGTAGATACGACTCAGATGTCCTCGGGAAATCAAAATTAATGACCACATTCACAGCTTGAATGTCAATCCCACGTGTAAACAAATCTGCAACAGACATTTCCCAGTTTAGTCTTATCATCATCATGGCTTCCTAAACATGAAACTTAAAAGACAAAACGCACCAGTGCAAACAAGGTTTCTGCAAGCACCATTGCGGAAATCATGGAAAACCCTGTTACGGTGGTCTTGAGCCATCTTCGCATGGATATAGAAGCATGAGTAACCAAGTTCTGTGATTTTCTTGGCTAACAGCTCCACACGGTTGACGGAGTTGCAAAAGATAATGGACTGGTTTATTTGCAGCTGCAGTAGAACACTATACTTATAAACAATCCATGACAATGAGTAGCTAGAATTTTTTTAGGGCTGTCAGAGAAATCTAACCTTGGAGAAGAGCGTGTTAAGGCAGTGCACCTTCTGCCTCTCTTCAACAAAAGCATAGTACTGTGTGACACCCATTAGTGTCAGCTGATCCATGAGATTGATTATGTAAGGCTTCCTGAGATATCGATCCTTGAAGTACTTGACAGTGACGGGAAACGTAGCTGAAAACATCAAAATCTGACGGTTTTGCGGCAAGAACTGTATCAACTCCTCTATAGAAGGTTGAAACTCTGCAGACAGAAGCTTGTCGGCCTGGGAAAAAAAAGATATTTGTAAGTCTCAACAATCTCCAAAATATCTAGCATAAGAAGAAGATAACAGGAACTCACCTCATCCATTACAAGCATGGCACAGTCTTTCAAAACGCACACACCCTTTTTGGTAAGATCCAATATTCTTCCAGGAGTGCCAACCAGTAAATGGACAGGTTGATATAAACGCATGATATCATCCCTCAGGCTGGTACCGCCAGTGGTGACCATAACCTCAATCTTCAAGTATTTTGAAAGCTCCTTGCAAACTTGTGATGTCTGAAGGGCAAGCTCTCGAGTTGGGACTAGAATTACGGCTGCACCAAGAAACCAAATCAATCAACAAGGTGTACACAAACTAACGAAAACACATCAAGAAATGAACGCAGCAAGGAAGAGAGAGTATAACAAACCTTGAATGACATTGTTCTCAGGATCTATCTTCTCAAGGGTAGGGATGCAGAAGGCACCAGTCTTCCCAGTCCCGTTTTTAGCTCTAGCGAGAATATCACTTCCAGTCAAAGCAATAGGAATGCTTTCTTCCTGGATAGGAGACGGCTTCTCAAAACCCTTTTCGTATATCCCCCTTAGCAGATCTCTCTTCAAAAAATAATCCTCAAACTCATTTCCTTTAGTAGCCGTCACATCCTGCACACATTACAACACAAAAAAAAAAGCAAGCTCTAAGGAAACTGTTATCTTCTCAAAAAACAAGTTTCAAATCTCACTCAGTCAAGGAAACTTATACCTCAGTCTGGTAACGGTTATCTCGAGGTGGGAGCTTTAACGTTGCCTTCCAGTCCTGGTTACTGATAAGCAATGACAATTGACAAACACACATAATCAAAGAAACGAACTTAAAGTTCAAATCAAACCATATAAAGCAGTAAACTTTAATCACTACTTCACCACGTCAAGAGGAAACAGTCATTTAACTATCCCTTCAACGATTCGAAGGAGCACATAGTCAAAGAAACGAACTTTAACTTCAAACCAAACCATATAAAACACAAAACTTTACACACCACAAACCACTATTTCACCACATCATCAACGAAAACTTACTTAGAATCGTTGTTAGCTTCAGATTGAACCGTCTTCTCGACTTCATCTACGTAACTCGGATTACCAGGAAGCTGAGCGCGTGTAGACCACTGCTGCTGCTGCTGGATCTGCTGAGGAGGGTTTTGTTGTGAGTAGCCTCTCTGAACGTACTGCTGAGCATCGGGTTGCTGCTGCGGCGGCAAGGGAGTACGAGACTGAACATACTGTTGAGGAAACGGAGTCCGCGAGTGAAGGAACTGCTGAGGCGGCGGGTTCGGGTTCGGATTCGGATTCCGTGACTGAAAATTAGGATCCGGAGCTCCAATCCCCGGTGGGAATCTTCCTCTGTTGTTATTATTATCCATCGCAATCTCTCTTCTTCGATCTCGAAACTACACAGAACAAGAGAAAACCCTAATCTACGTTCGCAGCTCAAAAATCGCAATCTCGGAATGCTTAAAACTGGAATCGAACAGAGCGTATGGAACTCAAGGAGCAAGATCAAAATAATTTTCTCGGGAAAGTTTGCTGAGAAAGTGAAAGAAAGAGATCGCCGGCGTCGTTTGTTAGGGCGTCTTTCGATTTTTTTCTTTTCCTTTTTTTTTTAACACTGTTCTTCACTCACTCTTATCCACATCATTTCTTTTTTTAAATAGCCCCCTAAAATATATAATAATTCTGAAATTACCCCATAGTTTTAATAATTATCATTTCTCACCCCTAATTAAAAATAGAGCTCTGAAAACGTGGGAACCCCTTCATTTGCTCGGAAACTTATAAATAAACAATACTAGAATTAGATTTACGATGATGGCCTAATGGGTTCTCCTCATTCGAATCTCAACCGCTGGAGCCAAAATAAACACACGAGCCTATATCAAGAATCTTTGATAAATAAGAGATAAACAAGCTCATAAATCAAGAATGTTTAGTCCAACTTAGAGAACAAACTTTTCAAGAAAGAGGATTAGAACAATGTCGTTTACAGGAACGTTGGATAAATGCAAGGCGTGTGACAAAACCGTCTACGTCATGGATTTGTTGACGTTGGAGGGTAACACTTATCACAAATCATGCTTCAGATGCAGTCATTGCAATGGCACTCTCCAGGTTACTTCTTCTTATTCCCCTCCATTGTCGTCACTAGCTATGCTTTCTACAATGGTTTATGAATAAAGATTGAATTCTTTTCTTCAACAGATGACTACTTACTCGTCCATGGATGGAGTTCTTTACTGCAAGACTCACTTCGAACAGCTTTTCAAAGAATCCGGCAATTTCAGCAAGAACTTTCAGACAGGAAAGACAGAGAAGTCGAATGATCAAATGGTAATGAACATTTATGATTCTTTTATTTATATGTGTTTCTATTGTTTTAAAAATCCGATTAATACAAAATAAATTAGTTTAAAACGATTTAAATTGGTCTAAATCAAATAAATCCAAAAAATATTCTAGTTAAACAAAAAAATTATCTAATATAATTGTAAAATATATTTAAAAAAAGCAATAGTTGTTAACGGCTAGTCTACAAAGCGTCTAGTTACAGCATACTGATTTCTTGAACATTGGTTTCTTTCATATTCAATTGAATCTCCAAGACTCGAGCTCCAAGCAAGTTATCTTCATTCTTCAGTGGAACACAAGACAAATGTGCGAGTTGTCACAAAACCGTTTACCCACTTGAGAAAGTTAACATGGAAGGTGAATGTTACCACAAGACTTGCTTCAAGTGCGCACACAGTGGTTGTCCTTTGACTCACTCTTCTTACGCTTCTCTCAACGGTGTCCTCTACTGTAAAGTCCACTTCAACCAGCTCTTCCTCGAGAAAGGAAGTTACAATCACGTCCATCAAGCAGCTGCTAACCACCGTCGAACCGCCTCTTCTGGTGCCTCTACTCCGCCTTCTGATGATCACAAACCTGAAGATAACGCTGCGATACCGGAAGGAGAAGCAGGAGGAGAGGAAGAAGCAGTCCCTGAAGCTGCTGCAGGAGAAGAGACTGAGCCTGTGGCTGAGTCTTGAATGTGGTGGAGGAACACTCTTATCAGTTGTCAAGTTTGATGTTTATATATACTTTATGTTTAAAATGAATATTTGTAATACAATTTTTTTGCTATTTCTTTTTGTAAATTCTTGTAAATTTAAAGCTTATTTTTGAGAGAATCTATTGTAAACAATTTTTTTTATCAAATAAACAAAGATTATAATTTATTTTATTTATGAATCAAGATTCAAAACATATGGTATCAGACTATCAGTATGCAAACATATATAGTTCTATCCTTTGCTTGTAAAGCAAGTAATCAAATGGAGATTGATAGTGTTTCAAGACAAGAACAGAGCCTTGCATTGTGCCATTGTGTCATCTGGACTCGTTACTGCAACACAAAAGAAACAAACCTGACTTGTCATGAAACTATAAGCAACACAAACACAAACAGAGATTTAACCAACTAACTGACCTGAATGGCCTATTGTTTTTGGTGATTCATATATTTCATAATCATTTCCACCCTGAAGAAGTAAAAAATGGTTGTTTACACATCAAGCTCAATGGATAGTCTTACAAAATGTTACTATACCTCGTAGGTTTTGTCACCGAAGAAATGGATTTCGTTGAAGTCTTCAAGGTATTGCAAGCAGTAAGTCTTGTCCCAACCTTTAGGGAAGACCTGAGTCATACCAATGGAACTCACTTAGCAACAACAAAACTGGATACAAGAAAATTGTTATAATCCATATTATCATTACTACACTCACATCGAAGCTAATCTGTCCTCCAATAGAGAAAGTAAGGTTAAGATGTGCAAACCGCTCACGAAGTTCAGCCACCATCTTTGGTCGAATGTTATGAACCTTTTTGAAAACAAAATGTTTGATTATATCACTTATAACATTTCTATAAGAACATGAAAAGCTATATAGTTTCTTTATACCTTATCATATCTCTCGAAATCATCTCTTTCTTCCTGGCTGCAGTTGCGACCAATCGGTGACACATTGATCATTCCATTTCGGAACTCTATAAATGTTCCCCTGTGTTTACAAATTTCAACAAGAGAATTTTTTTTTTTTTTTAATAATAACTTGAAGAAATCTTTAAAGACTAGAGACTAGAGGTACACCTACCTCTTGATTGGAATATCCAAGTCTGCAATGTAGTGCAGCGTGAAATTGATTAACTCCTGCATCATCAAAGGTAAGCTTCACCACTAAAGAAACATTAAAGCAACTCTTGCTATCTCTACCACATGAGGGACCTTACCTTGAGCTTATCTTCTCCAAGGAACAGCTTCATGCTCTGAGAAAAAATATATAAACTATTCAAGGATCAAAAAAGAAACGATCAAGCAACAGTGTTGATAAAGTATAAGGCCATTGTTTTCATATGAACCTGGATTCCAATGGATTTACCATCTTTATGTGCAACAAGACCATTCTCAGTGAAACAATAATCAAAGTCGTTAGTGACTGCAAAAATAAAATTTAAAGGTGAGACTCATAAGGTAGAGGCAGATCCTAATTAAACTCCCTAAGACTTGGAGCTTACGGAACTTGAAACCAGCAAAGTTAATAATGATCAGCAACTATATCGAGAGAAAGTCTCTATAGTCTCAAGTTATAGCAGAGAACAGTACAAAAGAGTGTACCTGTTTTGCCAAGTTGCTCAGATATCTTGTTTAGATCAGATCCACCGACGAGTCCTATAGTGACTACCTGAAACTCTCATTCATCCAACACTATACTGTACACAGCTCATCCTGAAGTAGAAGATGGATCAATCAGACCACATACCTTGCGTAATTTTTGGATAAAATGGAGCATTTCTTGAGTAGCTTCCTTCCTTGGAGCTGTAAGAGTATCGTCCACGTCGAACAAAACGATCACTCCTGGCTTCTTCTTGGCCGCCATTGAATAATATTGTGCAAGGATAAGAGTTTTCAAATTTGAAGATGTGAATATCAGTTGGACCGGTCTGATAAAAGTGTCGCTTATGGTCCTCAGTTTTTGTCCTAGACCTTTGTGATTGGTCGATAAAATAATCGTGACGCATAAAACTCATATTATTATCTATTGACTTTTGACTTGGATAATTATTTGGCGACTAGTATTAACGCCGCTTCGCATCCAGTTCATTGGCTATTGACTATTTAAGTTAATCATCTTTGGTCTTCCCTTCACAAATCACAACCAATACAACATTAAGTAACAATGTACAGCATATTGCTGTGGTACAATACAAGCAATTTCTCTGACTCTGTTATGTCCTTGTGCAAGTGATCACTCTCATGTACCAACGAGCATCCCTCACATCGTTACAGAAACAAAACTGGCATCCATTGTTGAAGCTTTCACCACATAAGATCACCAAGAAACTTTGAGGAATGGCTCTATTTTCTTCCCCGGAGAAAAAACAGGTGTTCCCGGAATGAACTAGGTTTAAAGCCTCAGGAGAATATAGCGTTAACAAAGGCCTCAGCATCAAAAGGTTGGAGATCTTCTACAGCTTCTCCTACACCTATAAACTTTACTGGAATCCCCAATTCCTCAACCACACTGACCTGCAAAAGATAAACAAACCAGTTACCATGAGCGTGAGTTTGAGTGGAGAGGAAATTTATAGGGGATTTACCACACAGCCTCCTCTAGCAGACCCATCCAGCTTCGTCAATATCAAACCGGTTATACCAACAATCTGACCAAAACAAAAGTTAGAAGAAACCTCAAGATTTTGCTTGGTAGAGCCAGAAGCACTAGTGTGAGATGATTTCATATGATAAATACCTCGTTGAATTCTCTAGCTTGTGGAAGCATGTTCAGACCGGTGTTTCCATCAAGGACAAGTAGAATCTCCTGACAATGCCCGTAGATGATCAATTTTTAGCTAACAGAGACTAGCAGTAGAGTTAATGTAAGCAAGGCAAGGCTGACTCACATTTGGTGCACCAGAGACAACCTTTCCCACTGCTTTTTTGCACGCAATTAACTCCTCCATCAAGCTGAAATTAGTATGGAGACCTTGAATAAAGAGAGTAAATATAAATGCATCAGATCAGTGTGTTCTATAAGTTAACTAGCAAGCTCTTGTTATACTCACGTCCAGATGTATCACAGAGTACGATATCATAACCTTCCTCCTTCCCTCTTTTCACAGCCTTTGTGAGAACTAGTTAGGAACAAAATCTTGTGATGGTGAGCTCAACACTGATACTAGCAAAGCCAAACAGTTGTGCATTTTTGGTTTTTACCTGTTGCAGCTTTAGCTTTCTCGCCTTCAGCAACAACAATGTCACACCCAGTCCTCTCAGCCCATATCTCTAACTGGTCACTTGCAGCTGCTCTAAATGTATCACCTGCTGCCATTAATACCTATTGACAATTCATCGCAGGATTGCTGATGAACATACTGATTCTCAATTCTACCTATTATCATATCTATTTGATCAACGCTGTACCTTAGTCCCTTCATTCTTCAATCTATGAGCCAACTTCCCTGAAAAGAAAAAACAAAAGCCACTCTTACACATCATAACATCTTTCTCTTGCTATTCCCAAATGTAGTGTCCATTGCCTTACCAAGTGATGTAGTCTTCCCACCTCCATTCACTCCAACGATCATTATAACAGCTGGTTTCCTGATACACCACACAGCATAATAACCACAGTCTTGATTACCTCCACTTCAACATAGATCAAACTGTTAATCAGACAAATGAACAGAACCTGAAACCCAGTTGAAGCTCAGTCTTGCTGTTTTTCTTAGCCAGCATCTCCAACACACTTGCCTTCAATGCTTCCTACCATCATTTCACATTGTTTTTGATCAACTAGCTATAAACCAAACCCCCTTAACATGAAAATGTGTTACACTATATAACATATAGTTAAAGATTAACCTCTTAACATGAAAATGCGTTACACTATATAACATATAGAGTTTAAAATTAGACCTTAATCTCGGTTCCTGACTTGAGCTTCCCTGACATTATATCATCCCTTAGCCTCTCAACAATCCTAACAGTGATCTTCGGTCCAAAATCAGAAACCAACAAGGCCTGCAACAAAAAAAATTGAACTTCAAGAAAGCTCCATCTTCATGATGATAGAGAGAATAGAGAAATGGTGATTCAATTAACCTCTTCCAATTCATCGAGGACTCGGTCAGTTTCAGCTAGATTCCAGAAGAGGAGGAGCTCGTCGATGACTGCTAGATTCTCCCTAGTCTTTGAGAATCCGGAGAAGACCTTCTCCACGTCGCTTTTGGCCTTCTCCTTTATCAACCTACCAAGACGAGTGAAGAAGCCGCTCTGACCGGCTGAGCAACGGAACCGGGACTTTGGGATACGAAACTCTACTCTTTGAGGCGGTGGTCCGACCCGCTCGGAGGAGAATGGCGGCGATAAACGTCCGGTTAGAAACGAGAGGTGAGCAGAAGAAGAAGAAGATGACATGGCTATTGTAGAAGAAGAAGAAGAGAGAAGTTCCAGTGACTGAGATATAATGCTTGCCAATACGCTGCGTTTTAGTTATAAATAGTGTGGCCCATTACAAAGATCCAATAGATTAAAGCCCATTACATAAAGTCTTATTCATTTTCTTCTATCTTCCGGGGGAAGAAAGTCAACACGGCAACATTGTAAACAAGTACGATGTCGTTGATTTGTGCGTGTGTATCAGTGTGTGTGTTTCTAATCCATTTGCGATGAAATAACGAGGCAAGCCCCGATAAGTTTCTGGGCAACCTGTAATGAATATTCATCACTGTAAGCTAAGCCCAAACGGTCATATTAATCTTGTCATATAGTATACATTACATATATGACCAATCTTGCAAAGTACATTAAAATATGGTCGACTGTCGTGGTAGGTTTAAAACTTTTCAAACATGGACTTATACATTTATATGATTATTTTCTACATTTATGTCTATACGTCAGTACGCTGACGCACGTCGTTACGAAAGACTTGTATGCATGCATGCAGTTAATTGTGTCTGTGAGCTGTGACTCTGTGTTTGTTGGCCAAGATTTGAAAGACCTGTTTCTACCTTTACCGACATCGGATGTTTGAATATGGATGAAGCAGGTAACTTCTACGATTACAATAGCAATGCTATTAATTAATTAATAAACTGGTCTACCAAAATAAACCAATCATTATATATACATACGAATGCAAATGTGAGTAAGCGGCTCTAGAGTGTTCTCGGACGGTACGTTGTTCTTACTCCAGATCCTACGGCCATTGTAGCTCTTGGTGTTATGAGAGGGTTTAATTAAAGCCGCTTTAACTATGGAATCATTATATTAACAAACTAGGTAATAACCCGCGCCTTGCGCGGAATGTGATTATTAGTTTTGTTATTTTTAATAAAAACACATTAAATCTGTTTAATCTGGATATCGGTTCAGCTTTAAGTTATTTTGGTATTTAATCTCTTAAAATATAACCATTATTTTAAATTAATATTTATTTTGGTTTATTCTGTTAGAATGTTTGTTTTTTAGTTTTTCCGGTAAAATCCAAAAACTATTATTATTTATTTATTTTCATGTTATAATTTTTAGATAATCGTCATGTCGAACCAATGGTTTCATAGTTTGTAAATGGATAATAGTTCAAGAAAAAGAAAAAAAAATTATTAAGACAAATCATTTTACTATAATTTGGTCGGTAGTGAAAGAAACATTAAAAAAAAAATGTTTCAACTTCCAAAAAAAAATAGATACTTCAGTAGTGGTAAATATTTATAAAGTGCTCACATCAAGGTGCACATGTATGTGTATGTAAAAGTACATAAAAATAAATAACAAATATATAAATATATTGTTAATTAATATTAAATGACATTTTAGTTCTAAATAATACATAAAAGATACAATTAAAATTAATTAAAAATTAAAAATTAAAAAGGCCTTGACTCTGATATCCAAAATGATTTAGAATTTTAAAGAATATCTGATTTGATCCGTACATTAAATAAAATTTAAAAAATAATGGAAAATTTTAATAATAACATTTTTTTACAAAAATAAATTGTTATTAACTTTTTAAATTTTAATACCTAAAATAATAAATTTAATCCATAAAAATATTGTAAAACTTATATAAGCTATAATATATATATATATATATATATATATATATATATATATATATATATATATATATATATATATATATATATATATATATATATATATATATATATATATATATAATTCTGTACATATATGTATATATATGTATATAACATATCGAATTGATATCCGTTCCCAAAAATATTAGTATTTGTGATTTGCTTTTTTTTTTAAATTGTATTTTAGTAATTGATTTGCTTCGTAGAGTTACGGATGTCCATATTTTTTGGTTCAAATCAAAACGGATAACGAATTGAATCAAAATTTATAAATATTTTGTCCAACTTTATCCGTAAACAATAAAAATAATATATATATATATAGTTTAGCTTTTGATTCGTTATTTGTTTTGATTCGAACCGAAAAATCCAAAGTTTTATTTGAACCATGCACATGAGTTTTATATTAAAAAAATAAAAAGTATATAGTGTGAACACATTTATGAATATAGTGTGAATGCATTAACATATTTATTATCAAACCATTGTGAGTCTGCCACGTGTCTATTATAGTGTGAATGCATTTATTACAATGCTTCTTCTTTAATATATAAGGGATTACATATTTATTAGCTTAGACAACGAAAAGAACCTGAGATTATATTTTAAGTCCTATACTATATATACATAATGACTTTACTAACTATTTAGTTTTTAGCAAAAATAGAAAAATTACTTGCTGGCAAATAATCAATACTCCATATTTTACTCAATGGAATAGTCTCGTGTTTTAACGTCGTTTTTAGCGCAAAAAAAAAAAGAGAGAGAACGTGTGCCAGAATCAACCAAGAAATACCTGAAATCTCGTTCGCACTGTCGTCCTAAAAGTTTCTTATAGACGGTCAGTGCAGAATGTTAATTTATTTCAACACCAAGAACTGATCTAGATTTGATTTAATTCAACCCTAACACATTTCTAAAGAAGGTAGAAATACTAACCTTGATCCATGCTTGGATGCAATCCCACCAATTGATCTTCTCCTCTTTAACCTTCTCTTTGATGATTTCCTTGATGGACAGGAAATCCCAAACCTTCCTTAATCTCCTCTTTTAGATATTAGTGTAGTGTTGTAAAGAGACTTCACGTCATATTGATAAAAGGAGTACGAGTCCTTTTATAATAATCTAAGAGACGTGTTGGTTTATATCCATCAAACGGATGTTTGTAACACAACTCTTCTTTATAACCGAACTACAACATATACTCACATATATATTACATTATGGTAATATATTCTATTATTACTACCTTGTATATATATGTGTATAATCATAGGATTAAGGATATTTATAAGCCAAGGTAAAGCAGGAGGGTTAACAATACACCCATATTCTAACTCATTACTCGAAACCGATCCATCACGGTATCAACTCTTATATTAGAATATAAAATATTAATATGAACTTGAACCTTATATTAAACCAATAGACACATAGGTCACACAGAATATAAAATATTCTTACATTCTCCCACTTGACCTTTGTATCGACTTAAGGGTTCAATAACTTTAATGTGCACTTTTCTATCGAGTTCACTTGATCTTTATTAAAATTTGGATTGATCGAATCATGGCGGTTGTATGCCATTAAACGACATAGTCCCTTCCATGTATCACAAATCAATTCTAATTTTATATCAAACCTTATATGAGAAAAACTTTTATTTCTCAAACCAACCATATGTTATCTACAAACCATAAGTGTATACACATACTTTAATGATAACATAATAAATAAATCAGAAACATAACTTTATGTGAATTCTCAGTGTCAAATACATAATGAGCATCCCATAACTAAAATAGCAAAGCCTTATCTATAATACCCATACGTTCTACATGGCCATTGAACGCCTTGGGTGGTAAACCTTTAGTTAGCGGATCCGCTACCATCATGTCCGTCCTTATGTGCTCGAATGACACTCTCTGTTTCTGAACTTCTTCTTTAACAGACAGGTACTTTAACTCCATGTGCTTAGCACCCTTCGAGTACTTGTCGTTCTTCGAAAAGAAGACAGCTGCAGAATTATCGCAGTAAATTCTCAGCGGCTTGGCTATAGTGTCGACAATCCGAAGCCCTGAGATAAAGTTCCGCAACCATAGTGCATGAATTGTAGCCTCAAAGCATGCCACAAATTCAGCCTCCATAGTGGAAGTAGCAATGACAGACTGCTTTCCACTCTTCCATGATATTGCTCCCCCAGCTAATAGGAACAAGTAGCCAAACGTCGATTTTCTGCTATCAACGCATCCGGCATAGTCTGAATCTGAATATCCAATGACTTCCAGCTGATCAGATCTCCTATATGTAAGCATGTTCTCTTTGGTGCCTTGCAAGTACCTGAGAACCTTCTTTGCAGCTTTCCAGTGGTCCATTCCGGGATTACTTTGATATCGACCCAACATTCCAACAGCAAAGTTGATATCAGGTCGAGTACATGTTTGAACGTAGTTCAAACTCCCAACCACCGATGCATAGGGAATTCTTTCCATTTCTTTACGCTCCAATTCATTTTTAGGACATTGCATTTTACTGAACTTGTCCCCCTTCTGAATTGGAGTTATTCCTGCAGAGCATTTCTCCATTTTATATCTCTTTAAGATCTTATTGATATATCCTTCCTGAGACAAACTTAACAGTCCTTGTGATCTATCTCGAAATATTTCTATCCCGATCACATAAGATGCCTCACCCATATCTTTCATTTCAAAGTTCTTAGAGAGATACTTCTTCACATCATGTAACATACCCATGTCATTTGCAGCAAGCAAGATATCATCAACATATAGGACTAAAATCACAAACTTACTCCCACTGATCTTAATGTAGATACATCGATCAACAATGATCTCTACAAAACCATATGATGTGATGGTATCATTAAACTTTATATACCATTGTCGAGAAGCTTGTTTTAGTCCATATATTGACTTTCTCAGCTTACACACCAAATTTTCTTTTCCTGTGACCACGAATCCTTCTGGTTGGTCCATATATACTTCCTCCTCAAGATCTCCATTCAGAAAGGCGGTTTTCACATCCATCTGGTGAAGCTCAAGATCATAATGAGCCACCAAAGCCAAAACAATTCTAAGAGAATCCTTCTTTGAAACTGGAGAGAAGGTCTCTTTATAGTCAATGCCATCTTTCTGGGTGAAACCTTTAGCAACAAGACGAGACTTGCGTCTTTCAGGTTTCCCTTTCGAGTCACGTTTAGTCTTATAGACCCATTTACAACCAATGGTTTTGAAACCATCGGGCAACTCTACTAAGTCCCATACATGATTATCATCCATAGATTTCATTTCTTCTTTTGAGGCATCAAACCACTCTTCAGAATTGTCACTTTCCATGGCCATTTTGAATGAGATCGGATCGTCATCCATGCTTAAGTCACATTCATTTTCAATAGTGTAAACCACGTAATCGTTTGAAATGGCAGATCTTCTTTCTCTTCCAGATCGCCTTACAGGTATTTGTGGTTCACTATTCTCTTCTTGAATTATGACATGTTCATCAACAGTATTTTCAGCTAGTGGGATTGGCTCATCATTATGTTGTCCTATTGTGTCATTAGAGTCTGATGGAACAATAGGAACAACTACTTCAGGTGGAACTACAGGTGAAGGAACTTCAACCTGAACTTCATTAATGTCCACTTTTCGTGGTTCACCACTCCCACTAGTTTCACCGTTTTCAATGAACCTAGCATTACCCGAATCAACTATTCTCGTACTATGGTTAGGACAATAAAATGTATACCCCTTTGATTTCTCAGGATAGCCAATGAAAAATCCACTAACAGTCCTAGAATCAAGTTTCTTTTCATGTGGATTATATAGCCTTACTTCTGCTGGACAACCCCACACACGTAGATGTCTTAAACTAGGTTTCCTTCCCGTCCACAGCTCATAAGGAGTCTTAGGAACTGCCTTACTAGGAACCCGGTTCAGAACATACGTTGCAGTTCTTAATGCATATATCCACAAAGAAAGGGGTAATGAGCAATTACTCAACATGCTCCTAACCATCTCTATTAAAGTACGGTTCCGCCTCTCAGCTACACCATTCTGCTGAGGAGTACCAGGCATTGTGTATTGTGCACATATGCCCCTACTTTCAAGTAACTTTGCAAATGGACCAGGACATTGTCCACTTTCATCGAATTTTCCATAAAATTCACCACCTCTATCAGATCTCACTATTTTAACCTTTTTATCTAACTGCCTTTCCACCTCGTCAATGAATACCTCTAGGACATTCACAGACTTAGACTTTTCATGCAGTAGATAGGTATATCCATACCGTGAGTAATCATCAATAAATGTGATGAAATATTTTTCGCCACTCCATGAAGGAGCATCGAAAGGGCCACATATATCGGTGTGTATTAACTCAAGAAGCTGAGTGCTTCTTGTGGCTGGTTTCTTTAAAGTATGTTTCGTCTGCTTTCCCTTAATGCAGTCTATGCATACATCTAAGTCACTGAAATCCAACTGAGGCAGAATTTCATTCTTTATTAACCTCTTAATTCTTTCTTTGGAAATATGACCTAGTCGTTGATGCCACAAGAAAGCAGAACTTTCATTAATTGCGCTACGCTTAATGCCTCGATTTTCAACATTAAATAGGGATTCAGAAAACTTTGCATCAAGGTTGAATTTATAAAGTGAATCAAATAAAATACCACTACCATAAAAGTAATCATTTCGGTACAATGTGAAAACACCATGTGCAACCTTAATACTAAATCCTAAATTGTCCAACCTACTAACAGAAACAAGATTTCTAGCACACTCAGGTACATAGAGACACCCTTCAAGATCCACATGACTTCCAGTGTCCAAGATCAATCTATACGTCCCAATTCCTTCTATTTGTGCCTTCATCCTGTTTCCCATGAACAAGTACTGTTCAGGTCCTCTTATGGGCTGGATCGAACTGAATCCCTGTTTAATATGAGACACATGAGTAGTAGCACCAGAATCTAACCACCAAGTATTATTAGGAACTTCAACAAGATTCATTTCATAGCAAACAAAGCTGTAATGTTTACCTTTCTTGTCGAACCAGTCCTTCCTTTTAGGACAATCCTTCTTGAAGTGTCCTACTTGCTTACAAAAGAAACACTTCTTTTCCTTCTGGATTTGACTTTGAGGTCCTTTCACGAAGTTTTTAACATTCCTTTTGTCCTTCTTACTTGATGTTCTTTTGCTGCTACTGACACTTCCAAGACCTACGAGGTTAGCAACTTGATCTTTCATCTTCCTTAGTCTCCCCTCCTCTTGAATTAGCATAGCCTTTAATTCTTTAAAGTTCCATTTATCCTTAATGGTGTTGTAATTCACCTGGAACTGGCTAAATTCAAGAGGTAGAGAGTTCATGATGAATTGGACCAAGAATTGCTCATGTACCTCCATTCCTAAGGTCATTAACTTTGCTGCCAGATTAGACATGTGCGTCAAATGATCATGGATTGGCTGAGACCAGTCAAACTTCTTTGTAGTTAGCTCATTCATGAGACTTCCTACAATCGACTTGTCAGCCAATTCCGATTGTGAACACTCCTTAATTTTCTCTATGAATTCCCTTGCTTTCTCTGTCTTAGGCATCGATGGCTTAATACTTTCTGCCATCGTCAACCTCATAAGGTTCAAGCTCAGCCTGTTAGATCGCTCCCATCTCTCATAACGAGACTTTTCAGATTCAGAGCTATCTACTGTAATAGCTGAGGGTTCCTCATCAGTTAGTATGGCGGAGTCCAAAGCCATTACACCCAGTGTAAACCGGATTTGCTCGAACCACTCACCATAGTTGAGGCCATTAAACTTTACCACAGAGTTAGCAGATGCAAACACATTTGATGAAGCTGCAAGCATTCATACATGTTTACCCGTTAGTGCTTTGAGACTTTAATATATATTCAGACTAATAGAAACTTTAACACTTATATTTTAAATAACCTTTGGGCAATATTTAAATATAAGTACTTTCACTGATGCTAATTATATATACTTTAATATTAATCAAATCAACATTAGTCAAATAAATATGTTATCTTTGGATATACATATTATTCACTATAGTAGAAAAAATGATTAATTATTTTCTTATTATTAATTATATTTAATGATCCACCTTTGGGTGATCTCCTAAAATATAAATAATAATTTAATTGATTAATCAAACTTTTATGTCATTTAGCATCCTTGATCAAGATCAATTATAAATTCTATAGTTCTTTTTTTTTTTTTTTTTTTTTTTTTTTTTTTTTTTTTTCTATATGTAATATAACAAGGTCACTTTGGTGACTATCATATTATATACATATAAACATTAAAATATCTAAGGGAAAACTACTTAAATTGTGTTAATATTTCATAACACAATTACTTATTATCAAAAAGAGCGGAAGCATTTTTCTTTTTGTTTAATTAATATTTTAATTTAATAAAATAAACCTTAAGTAAGCACATATTTAATTATGTCGTATCGTTGTCTTATGTTCGATGGTGTTGGCGTTGACGAAAACTCCATTAACCAAAACATGACAGTTACAACATATCATATTAATTAAATCAAATATGCATTTGCTTTGATAGATAATTCATGTTTATGCACACTAAATGAATTGCCATGTGCTAACGGTTTATGCATATGCTATCAAAGATTCCATACACGTAAAAGCATATGCCATCGTAAATCATTACGAGAATAACGTACTTGATCTTGTGATACCAAATCATTATATACGTTATTTTCTCTTACGATGCCTTACTTTAAGGCCAAATTAATTATTGTGATTTAAAACAAATCTCATGGACACTCTTTAAAACGGTTGATACCGTATATGTTCATGAACAAGGGAGAATTTATTCTAGATTGAAATAATTAATTTATGCATGTGCCTTAATGATTACAACCGTAAACTCTACCGCATGATGCAAAAAGACAAACTCACGAATGCACATGTTGACAAAATTCCAGAATCACTTAATCATGCATGCTACGTTAGTTACTTCTAAACAATTACGAAACAACGCGACTTTCTAATGCATTCAGAATTTTAGCGCAACGACGATCATGAACACACACTTGACGCCATACGTTCATTAACGGTGAATTAAACAAATCTAGTTGGCTCTGATACCACATGTTAATTTATTTCAACACCAAGAACTGATCTAGATTTGATTTAATTCAACCCTAACACATTTCTAAAGAAGGTAGAAATACTAACCTTGATCCATGCTTGGATGCAATCCCACCAATTGATCTTCTCCTCTTTAACCTTCTCTTTGATGATTTCCTTGATGGACAGGAAATCCCAAACCTTCCTTAATCTCCTCTTTTAGATATTAGTGTAGTGTTGTAAAGAGACTTCACGTCATATTGATAAAAGGAGTACGAGTCCTTTTATAATAATCTAAGAGACGTGTTGGTTTATATCCATCAAACGGATGTTTGTAACACAACTCTTCTTTATAACCGAACTACAACATATACTCACATATATATTACATTATGGTAATATATTCTATTATTACTACCTTGTATATATATGTGTATAATCATAGGATTAAGGATATTTATAAGCCAAGGTAAAGCAGGAGGGTTAACAATACACCCATATTCTAACTCATTACTCGAAACCGATCCATCACGGTATCAACTCTTATATTAGAATATAAAATATTAATATGAACTTGAACCTTATATTAAACCAATAGACACATAGGTCACACAGAATATAAAATATTCTTACACAGAACACGCGAAGACTTAACGACTTTGTCAACTAGTGCCAACGACTTTCTCAGCGTTTAAGTTCAACGCTATCCTTTTTTTGTTTGCCGTAAGAATTATCAACGACTACGCTTGTTGCTTTTATTCACGGTAAGTTTCTCATTTCTTTAATTTCCTATTAAATACACGTGAAGTATTTTTTTTTCTAAACTGCATTTGTTGAGAGACTAATTAAATGGCTTATAAAAAATTAGTTCGAATATTTTTTATATAATTTTCTATAAGGAACCCCCGAAAAATAATACGGATTGAGCGTTTTCTTTACAAGAAAGCCAAATCACAAAAAAAAAAACATAAAAGACAAACCATAGTTCAGACTTAATTAAGGTGACCCAGAAATTAAAGTAGCTTATGTAAGCAATTTTTGTTTATAAATTCAAGAGGGTAGATATGAAAGCAATTTGATAGTTTGCAGAATTAAAAACGTATACATGGCCGGCCTGCCGCACGCCACCGTTGATCAGGCCACCGGCCAAGCATCCTCGAACCATCCGAACAACAACGTCATTACTTACTCCAATCTCCATTTTTTTGTCAACATATCTAATTCCAACTTATAAAGAAGTATATATTTTAAACTTTTCATCCCACGATGTAAAACCGATCAATAAAAAGCATGGAATATAAAACTAAAAAGCATATAATAATTATTTTACTATTTTTATGTATAAAATATATTTCAGAATCTTTTGGAATTTAAATATAGTTCAGAATAAGAATGTATACCCAATACAAAAGCAGGCTAAAGTTGTTTTTTACCCAAAAAAAATAAAATAAAACATATTGAAACTTCCAAGAAACAATAATAAATTCGTAAGCGAGTGGAAAGCACGTGGAATAAACCCCGCACGTTCGTTAGTCAACGTACCACACCTATATAAACGTAAACATACATTCATCTTCTCCACCACTTACACGAAACAAAACGGTAAGTCATCTCATCTACGCAGGATTAGACATATATACATAAACATAACATCAAACGCCATGTCGTATTCAAGATCAAAACGTTCATTGGAGATTGAGTTAATATCAGCGGAAGGACTCAAGGTAAATGGAAAACCGGTGAAGAGGCAGACATTCGGCGTGGTCAGAATAGATCAAGAGACTCATCACAAATGTAAAGTGGATGAACAGGGTGGGAGCTATCCTATTTGGAAAGATAGAATCAAGACCGAGATGGCTGTAGACGGGAGTGTAAGATTTATCTCTGTAGAGGTTTTCTATCTAACAAGTGGCGGAGCCAAGAAGAGTGTTGGAGTCGCCAAGATTCCGGTGACGGATTTCATGGGAGGATTCACTCCTCAGGGGCATTTGAATTTTTTGAGTTATAGGTTGAGAGACGAGTATGGAGATAAAAGTGGTATCGTTAATGTGTCAATAATGGTAAAACCTGACGTTAACGATGTCAAATATGTGTCGCCGTCTCCTTTGATGGTGCCTTCGTTGGGTTACACTGCGTGTTCTTCTCAGGCTGCTAAGGCGGTGAATGGTCAAATGTGGAGACCAATGACATCTTCATCAATGGCTACGACAATTGGCTATGGTGGTCGTGTTGTGACTGGAGTTCCTGTTAATTGGCCGACGTATCAACGACGGTTGTAATTCTTTATTTTTCTAACGCGTTTGTCTGAACAGATAATTCTTCATATTTTTTTACCATGTACTTACTATTCTTAAAATTGGGGTTCTGGGTGAAAAAAAATACGTTTGATAAATCATGAAATATTATAAATTTATTTATTATGAAATAAATAAAAAGGTTCATTTTATCTCTTATGTTCTTCTATAAATATGCCATGATTTTTTGTTAATCAGCAATCTGTTTGAATCAACATAAAAACTAAAAAAATGAATCAACATTAAAAAAAAATTCAAGAATTGTGCATTTTGTTGCTAAAAAAAAGAATCAACATAAAATCTAAAAATCAAGAACTTAGCATTTTTTTTAACAATCAAATTTCAACAAAAAGAATTCAAGAATTTTGAAATCTGTTTTGTTTAATTTTTAGAGAATATTTAAAATTTATATTTTGGTTTTACTTGTTTACTTTCTGTGTATCTTTTTTGAATAAATGTAAAATTTATTCATTCAAAACTTCTATTACATCAAGTGCATCTGTTATTGATTTGCAAATAATATCAAGGAAATATTCATCTATCTTTTAATATCGAATTTCTTCTTTTACGTGTATCGCAAGTAGCACTCTAATAATATAGCATAATTAAAGAATTATATGCTTTATATGTTTAATTAGTATATAGCCAAACAACTCAATTGTCTTACTTATTTTATCAATTGAATTATATTTTTAAATGTTTTCTGACCCAATAAACACGTTTCTTTGATCAACCATAATTTGGTAGAAGTTTGTGGGCGCCGGCATTTCACATGTGCTGACATATGAAGACAATTTCTCTCTTAGCTGTTCCAAACACTTAAGGCACACAGACGACAAAACCTCAAATATTAATTAATAATCTCAACATGTAAATCTCTGTTACAAAAACAATTTCAACATGTAATAATTAACATTTGCTTAAATATTACGTTACACTTTCTGCATTTACACAACATGATAGTAGGGAGTAAAAAAAAAAGATGAATACATCACCCTGAATGAATAATCTTTGATCATACTGCATCATTGCCACTCTGTTCATCAGTTTTGAGAATGTTGGATTTGCAGAGAGGGCAAGTGGCGTTAATGCGTAGCCATTTGTCTATACAAGCTTCATGGAAATGGTGTCTACACCAAAGTTCTCTCAGCTCTGTTCCATCTTCATACTCACAAAGACAAACACAACATTCCTGAAACGAAGCAAAGTCTCATTTGTTTTGTATACCAATCAAAAAAATCATTAGCTTTGGGATTGGTTATAACTTACAGCTTCATCACTTGATAACACACGTTCACTTGGAGAATCAACACCAAGTTGAGTCATTATCCCTCCATGTGTTTCCAGTATCTCGCCATTAACTTTCTCTGAGTTTCTCACCGTTAGAAACTTGAATCTCGGAAGCCTTTCTCTTTCCTCATCAGATGCACCTTCCTGAACACATCAACAACACATCAGAATAAGCACCTTACTGTATACACATGAGCAACAAACCGGTCTTTTGTGACTTACCTGCTCTGCCAAAGCGTACAAAACCGCGATGATGCAAGGCAAACAGCAGCACACAGCAATAGCAATAAGAGAAGCCACAGCAACGCATAGGACTAGAAAGATAACATCAAAGGCGAGAAACGCCACACAGAGCCTGCAGACCAGAGAAACAAGAACTCATCTAACGTGACAAACAAACATAGAGTTTGTGTGTTTTCAAATACAAACCAGTAGAGATGAGGTGAGCTTTGAGAAAGTTCCTCAGAACCAGCACTGATCCAATAAAAACCGATGATCCACCACACAAATGAGAACATCGCATTCGTTGATTCAAGATGCTTAGCAAGACTACAATAGAGAGAACATTGAATCAATGGAACAAAATTAATATTACATGATAACTTTGAATGGTGACCAATGCAATAAAAAAGAACTTTTAATTCATTATGATTCCTATAAAATTATACCATTTATTAGGAATAAATTTTATTTTTCATTCTTTTCTCATTCTTTTCTGTATCGACTAACAGAACAAAATTATTCGTCACTATATTTGAGAAGGAACAATCATTCTCACTCCATGTGTTTAAGGTATGGTCGATTATGGACTTCGGCCTGAACCTCATGGTATTAAAAGAAAAAGTTATTGAGAGAAGAAAGAAAATGATCTTTACTTGCCTAGTTCCAGATTCAATCTCAGGACCATCAGATTCGTCTTCACTAGATTCTTCACTGGAGGTTAAACCGGAATCCAAATCTCGGTTCAGACGATCATAACCATGTCGACGGCGATACTCAGAGATCACACACACAACATGAAGCAAGCACTGAAGATTATACACAACAATCCAGAATCTGAGAGGAACACGAGGATTCTCCTCCGAGCTAAACCATAAAACTCCAACAGTGACGAACACGAAAGCTAGATTCCAGACCACATCCAAGACTATAACCGGTTTAGAGTACGCCCACTCACTCTGTCTCTCCTCAATCTGCTCAGCCGCTGTCTCACGGACACGAACCGATGATTCACGGAGCATCATCCCTCGACCGCTAGCACGGCGGAGAAGCCGCGACGCTGCGCCACGTAGCGGTTGCGAAGAACGTGAGGGAAGTACACGATTCAGAAGCGGCGAGGATACGTCATTAGTCGCCGGAGAAGAAGAAGAGGAGTAGACAGGATGCATTTTTAACGTGTCGGAGCAAACACGGTGGTGGAAGATTGGATCTTGATGAATAATAGATAACTAGATTTTGACCCGCGCTTGGGTTTATTTTTTTTTTTTTTTCAATTGAAATATCATATTTTCATATATTTGTGTTTTATTTTATAAAAGACTTACACTTTTTATCTTTATTTATCGTATTTTATTTTAAATGACTATTTATGTTTAACAAATTAAATTTTAATTCTTTAATGAATTAAATTGGTATAATTCTGATAAACTAATTTTATTATGTGGTTAATATTTTAATAAAAACATTATATACTTTTAATAAAGATTTATACTTTTCATTAAAAAATTCAATTTAATTTTTTTATGAATGTTTAAATTATATTAAGAAAAAAAAGGGCTTATTGGCCTGATAGCCATATTTCAAAGACAAATGAAGAGAGTAACAATGATTTTGACGTAATTCATTGTCAGACTTTTTGGTTTGATTCCATCCGGTTATACCCCTCACCATAACAAGTTGTCGGTTCGTTGTTATAAAGTAAACGACGTGGAGGGTTTGTGTGCCACAGTAACAATCACATGTAATAGGGATCATTGTGCGCAGCTGTCTTGAGCACGTATGAAGGAGGATATAAATCTAGAGTAGTGACGACCAGATGTGAGGGAGATAGAGTCTCTGTTAACATAACGGCGATTTGAAGATGATGACATAAATCCTATTCCGATTGTATTACTTTCCATACTACGTCACGTACGTGGAATGGTTTATTGTAAGTTCATTTACAATGGAGTGATGGTGTTCTCAATTTTAGAACCGTGATAAGGTGCATGGTGAAAGTAAAATATGAAATGGTTTACATAAAGTCAAGCCGAGTTCAGTAAAACCGTCCAATTTAAACGACGAAACTTTCCGTTTGACATGAGTCAGATGGAATGTAATATATATTATGAACGTAACTAGATACATGTGAAGAATCTTCTTTCCATTCCACATGAACTACATAAAGTAGAATATGTGTATGCACATGACCTAAAATAACCACTTACATAGACGCTAATGTATACGGTTGTGCAGAGATGATGATGTATTTTCTGCAGTAAATGACCACTAATGGATTGCAGCTATTCCATATAAAAGATTAGGAGGAAGCCACGTAAATAGACGGAGTTATTAGAGATGTTTTACTGTGCAGAGTTAAACAAGTGGTGTAAATTCAAACGTGTACCAATAAGTGTTGTATTCCATCTAATTACCACTGTAAGTCCATCTGAAAGAATTCAAAAGCAAGAAGGTGAAGAAAGCAAGGATTACCTAATTTGAGGGAACGACCAAGTAATTTCCATTGCTATTATTCTAATAAATCGAGTTTCCCAATTACACCTCAACCCTTAAATACTAAACCCTAAACTCTAATTAATAAATCTTAAACCCAAATATAAATCATAAATCCAAATATAAAACCAAAACCCAAATAAAATGGAAAAAAAAAAAATAACATAGTACATATCAAAAATATTATGATATATCTATAATTACATGAAAGAAGTTAATGCTGACCCCAAACATACTCCTTCACATTCTAAATGCTTAACCAATGTTAACCCCATTTTTTTATAAACTAAACCCAAATTTTTAAAGGCCTGTAAAATGCATTACCATTCTACATGAGGGCATATAGAATAGAAATGACAAAAATGTATTTGCAATGTAAAGATCATCTTAACATATTTTTCAAATGCTAATATGGTCATGCCTTCATGGAAGGTGGTAATGCTTGTCCCAATGCCAACTCTAATCGTACATAAACTAAACCCTATCAACTATCACTAAATCCTACATAAAAATATAAACCCTAATCCAATGTCAACTCCAATGTTCCATAAATTAAACCTTATCCACTAATCACTAAACCCTATATGGAAATATAAACCCTAATCCAATGTAAAACCCAATCTTTCATAAACTAAACCCCCAAGTATATGCATTTCCATACTACATGAGCTATAGAATATAAAATATTACAAACGATATAGCACAGTACATATATATATTGTTCAAATTTTGAAGTGTCTATGATTGTAGGGATAGAGGTAATGCTTACACCAAATTTAGATTGTTGTGGGGAAAGAAACGAAGATTAACGGTATTAGAAAAAAGAGGTGGAAGAGACAACATCATTTATGTATCATTCCCATTCAACATCACATTGTATTTTTTTTATTTGATGTCATAATAAATATTATTCTATTTACGTTCAATATATTATTTCTCTTTACAAAATCATATACAGACTAATATAAACCACATATAAACACTCTTCCAATTCATCCATGACAAACCTAAAGAACAAAATGAAAATGAAGACACATGTTAGTTTATAAGTTTGAAGGAAATGACATCATATGAGATATGCTACTAGTATATGCATTACTTTATGCTTAAGTTAAATGTTTAGTTGTGTCAATTCCAAATAGCCTATGCAAGTAAAGAAGTAACATGTGCAACTAGAATTGAACCATCTGATATAATATATAATTTATAGATATGGAATGTAACAGTTGGTCTGATGGAATGGAAAGCGAATAGTATATTAGTTCTGATATGATTCTTCAGAAATAGCAGAGGAATGGAATGACACATAACGAGTCTGTAAAACTAAATTTTCCATTTCAAATAGCACATGCTCCATAAGATATTCCATTTCACACAGAACTAAACTTGTTTTATCGCAAAAGAGACTTTTCATTCCAAAATCACTATCTCCCCTTCGTAGTGAGAAAATTTTAACCCTAAATCAATTGTTTTACCTCAGTTTACCAGATCGGGCATGCAACAGAAACAATGAGCTAGATTTATCAACTTAGAATACAGTAGGCCCGAATCTATTCCAACTAGGAGAGCTAACATAGAAATAATAGAATCTATGGCACAAACAGAGAACTTACATAGAAATAATAGAATCTGTGGCACAATGATACAGCGTTGTGAAAGATCTGAGAAAGCAGATACTCTGTGAAGTTGGAGATGCCGGCGGTGTTAGTCCTCTCCGCCGAAACTGTCGCGCAAAACCGAACCACGGACGCCCGTAAAGCCGAAGTCGATTAAAAGGGAAGACGACGAAGATGAAAGGTTGATTGCTGTGAGAGGGGAGCCGTATGAGGAGATAAGCACCAGGATCCTTTGGAATTTCTGAAACAACCGATGAAGAAAGGGAGAAGGAGAAGACACGATTCACTTTGGGCAATAAATTTTTTTATTTATTTATTTATCTTGTAGCAGGTTACCCGGTTAATTGGAAAGGGCATCATAGTATTATTATGTATATATGACGCCGTCTATACATCCGTTAGGTAAAAACGTTAGTGTGTGAATTACTCTTTTTTTCATAGCTATAGCCCCCAATTTCCCAAAAAAAAAACTAAGGATAGTTGAAAAAAAATTATTTGAACTTGGACTCAATGGCCCAAAAGGAAAAAAAATATGAGAATTGGATATGATTTCTTAATCGGCCCAAATGGTCCAAGAGAGATCTAATGTGGGCTGGATAAAAAAAAAGACCCAATATAGATGTGTTATTAAAATTACTTGATTACCCTTAATGAAACTTGCAATGTTAGTAAAGAAAAGGGCATGCTAAGGTAAAAATGCAAATAGGATCCTGTTTTAATAGTATAGATGTTTTTAGCTGAAGTCAGAGTGGTTCCTTAACAATTAACATAGTAATGAGACAGAGGTCGTGCTCCATTATTTGTCTTTTGATTGTAATTAATTATTACAAGATTCCTCTGTCATTATTACTCTCTGTAATAATGTGTGACATAATGTGTGAAACAGAGCATATTTATCCCTGCTCTTTCTGTTTCATACTGGTTGACATTTTAAAGTTCAAATTTTATTTTATTTTAAGTATCGTTTTATATGTTTTAATGCAAAATTTATTAATATATTTTATTTTTTATTTTTTATTGGTTGAAATATGTTTAGGTATAAGTAATGATGTTTTTATTTTGAAAATATGCAAAATTAAATATTTTTTAATCTGTATACATAAACCTATAACGATAAATAAAATGAAATGGAAATAGTATGTTTTAAACATTTTTTTTTTTGAGAATTTACTCTGTTTTAAACATTCTGAGATATTTCTACTGCTTTTATGATATGATAAGAATGTGGCAACAATCATCAAAAAATTATTGCTTTAAAAAAATCAAAAACATAACATTACAAGAACTTAAAAGAAAAAAAGAAGAAGAAGAGAGCTCAAAAATCAAAATCATGAGAGAGCTTTAGTACTGTTTTTATCTTCCTCCTCAGGTGCAGTGACAGTCCAATACTGTTTCACCGCGTAGTAAATCTTCACTCTCTCATGAGGACTTTTCTCATGGTCAGCAATTCTACCTTCCCACTGTAACCCTTTGGTTAATTCCTTAACCTTAATCAAAACGTCCACGTCATCTCTTATAATCACACCACCACCCGGTCTAAGAATCCGGTCCATCTCCAATAATATATCCTCCGGTTCGCACTTATCTTGGTACAACGTGAAAACCGAATCCGCATGGATGAAATCGTACGTTCTTGGATACGTTGACATCGCTTCACACCTAACATAAAAAAGAAACAAAACCGGATTAAACCATAAACCAGATTAATCATCACGGTTGAGTTAAAGCTTTACCAGTTTTGATACGTTCCGATTAGACCACGCTCGTAAATGACACCGAGAGTGTTGAGCTTAGCCTCGACTGGGACAACGTTCATGACCCAGACCGGTTCATCTGCTAGAGCCGCCGCGAATCCGCCGACGTAAGCGTTCATGTCGAGTATGTTTCTGTATCTCCCGGTTTCGCCTAACTGGTAGTCCAGTGTCTTGTAATAAGAAACTCTCTGTTTCCACAGTTTCGTGTCTCCCAAGAAACCCTCCGGTGTGATTTCCTTGAGATCACCGTTGTTTATTCTCGGAGGAACCGCGTTTAACCTCGCCGGCCATTTCTCCACCTTTCCTCCAGCCACCGTCTTGAGATCCTCAGCCTCATCAACTTCAGGTAATGGCGTCAAACAAGAATCCATCTTCGTATACCTAAACCATTCGTTAATAATTCGATACTTAACTATCTTACACTATAGTATATATATACATATAAACTAATTAAATTAGTTACCAGGCCATGTCGGGATCTTGATCATGACGACAAAACTTTAGTTTCTTCAAAACCTGTCTGGTTTTCTTACAGTGAACGTGGTTAAAGGGTTTTTGCCAGATAGCAAGATCATCTCTCTGAACAACTTTCTTCCAACACAAGCTTCTCGCAACCTGCTCGATCTGTGTCTGCTCTGCGTTTAAATCATCCATCGTCCTTTCCCATCCTTTCCAACGGTTCTGCCAATTAATCGGCGGTCCAGACAGTATCCAGTACCCTCCTGGTCTTAAAACCCTATCCACCTCCATCAAGTAAACCCCACCTAAAAAATAACATAGTGTTAAAAGACTTGAGTGATTTAGTTACGTAGTTGTATAGGGTTTTAGAGTTGAACCGTTTTGTCCCCAAGGGATAAGGCAACGAGAGCAATGTGCTAAGTCAAAGGCTCTAGAAGGGTATGGTAAGCGGATTGTGGCCATGATTCCTATCATGGCCGGCACGCCACGTTCAAGTGCGAACTGAACTTGAGCTTCGTGTGTGTCTCTTGGAGCAAATGACATTGTTGTGATGTTTCTTGATAGAAGATATGCACCAAAGCTAGCCACCTTAAAAGAATTCAAATAAATATTTACGATTAATACCGCGAATATTAAGGCAGATGAGGATAAAATATATTAAAAGTCAACATAAGAGATCTATATATTTCATGATTTTGACTATTTGTTCATAACTACTGGTTTAATTTTCAACTTTACAAGTTTAACGGTTAGGTACGAGTAGGTTAAAAGTTACATTAGATAATTAGGTGACTTCAGTGACTCATATAGAAGCCAAAAAATGTTGTAAAAACAGTGTTTTTTTAAAGAGTAAAATTTAATCTAAAAATGATAATGAACTCACTCAAAAAATTAGCTATTGTTCACATACTATCAAAAAGATTTTTAATTAGATTGTGATTAGATATATGGATATATGCATGAAATATTTTTGTCATTTAAGCTGGATGTATTCTTGAACTAATTGTATGAAATATTCCAACAGATTATTCGATTCAACATATATTGTTGGGGGGAAATCTTCTTTTAAGTAATAAAATCAAAATAATTAGTAAGCAGATAAAAATCAATTAAAAGTATAATCGAACCGGACGGTTCGGTTTATTCAGAGGGGAAAAGAATACACACGTACCCCACAACCGGTATCAATGGCTGTACGAATCGAACCGTCACTGAGATCAATCAACCGTCCGATATCGTCAATGTACGCATCAGCACCACTTGGAAACATCGTACCGCCACCAGGAAACCAAAACCGATCATTCTCGTACCGGACCCAGTTCTGGTTCTTTTTCTCAACCGTAAGCTCCGTGTGAGGCACATTCGCGAACCACGCCACGTCGCGGCTCTCCGGCCACCGGAACGGCGTCTTGTAACCGTACGGCGCCGGAATACGGCACTTTAAAACCTCCTCCCTCTCGGGACAATGCCTTTGCCTGTACTCCAACCTCTTCCGAGGGAACTTCAGCGATCGCTTGGCGTCTTCGCACGGCGTGTGCTCGCTCAGTTGAGCGCCGCACGACGGGAAAGACACGGCGGCTGCCTTCACCGGAGGTGGATCGTGAGGGTTGTGGTGCGCGTTGAAGTCGAGATCTCTGGTGGAAATGGTTTTGGAGAATTTCTCGCACGGTGGGCCGCTTGAGTAATCAAAGGCGGCGCGTGGGATGACCGATGACGTCCGCCAGATTCCGAGAAGGTAGCTACCGATGCAGAGGAGCCCTATGACGGTTATGTAATAAAGATTGGACTTCTTATCCCTCGGTGATGCTCTTGTAAATAAATTCATATCTTTGAGAAAACTCACTCGAAATAATATTTTATCTATATTACTATATAATAAGCGTGTGTAGTGTATATATAACACAGAACACAACGATGAGTAGAATGTGTGACGAGTGAGTTTGTCTAAAGGTTGATACGAAGTAGTTCGAGGGTAAGTAATATAAGGGAGGAGGAGGAGGAGAGAAGAGCGAGTGTAGGAAACGCGCCGGTATCGTTCGTGAGAGATTGGCTAAAACGTGCGAGCTTGTCATACGCAACAATGGAGGATTGATATTTTCTAGTTAACTAGGATAAGACCTGCGCCTTGCGCAGGGTAAGTTTATTTGTATATATTATCGATAATTTATATATTTGATCATTTTATTTATACATATACAATATTTTTTGTTGTTATTATATAATTTATTATCGGATCAATTTTTATTAAAAATTATGGAACAAAATTATAATTAATTTATCATGGGCTGATCGGATTGGACATTAAACAAATTATGACATAAAAACCTTATTTTTTTCATCGAACACATTCTTGAAAAAAATGAACATTATTGTTTCCACAGTTGAATTATTTTGACTTTTATCTTCTATATGGTTTTGAAAGCTTTCATATCAACCATCGAATTGATACATGTCATTTTTATATTTTTAGTCATATACTTAAGGAAATTTACATTTTTGCAATTTAAAGTCATTTTAAAAAATTCAAAATATAACATATAAGAAAAAGTCTAACATATAAGAAAAATATAACATATAAGGTGTCATCATTTTTGTATTTTAAAAGTTGTTTAAAAAAAAAATATATAACATATAAAGTTTCCTCATTTTTGTAATTTAAAGTCATTTTAAAAAATCAAAAATATAACATATAAGAAAAAAATTATTTTTTATTATATGGTTAATGTGATTATTTTTTTAATAATATAAAATAAAACAAAAGTGAAGAAGAATGCAAAAATTGTTATCAAATCTTTATTATTCATAATAATTAATTGTCATATATATGTAAATCATATTAGGTTTTCGTAGCTTTTATTTAAGGAAAGAATACACACTTCTTATATTTTAGGTTAATATAATGTTCTTTAGTGGACATTAAACAAATTATGACATAAAAACCTTATTTTTTTCATCGAACACATTCTTGAAAAAAGTGAACAGTATTGTTTCCACAGTTGAATTATTTTGACTTTTATCTTCCATATGGTTTTAAAAGCTTTCAGACCAACCATCGAATTGATACAAGTCATTTTAATGTTTTTAATCATATACTTAAGAAAAACTTACATTTTTGTAATTTAAAGTCGTTTTAAAAAATTCAAAATATAGCATATAAGAAAAAATCTAACATATAAGAAAAATATAACATATAAGGTGTCCCCATTTTTGTACTTTAAAGCCGTTTAAAAAAAACATAACATATAATGTTTCCTCATTTTTGTAATTTAAAGTCATTTTAAAAAATTCAAAATATAAGATATAAGAAAAAATCTATTTATTTTTATTATATGGTTAATGTGATTGTTTAATTTTTTATATAATATAAAATTAAACAAAAATGAAGAAGGATGCAAAAATTATTATCAAATCTTTATTATTCATAATCATTAATTGCATTATATATGTAAATCATATTAGGTAATTCCGTAGCTTTTATTTAAGGAAAGAATATATACTTCTTATATTTTATGTTAATATAATGTTCTATAGTGTTATATAATTATGGAAAAACGGGACAACTTTAGATTGAACTATACTTTATATTAGGTGCTCTAGAATTCTTAGAAAATAGATTTAGAAGGCATTTAGATGTGCCACATAAGCAAGGGGTCTTTTTTAATTAATACAAAATTGAGGTTACATCTTTTCAAATGCTTCTCAATTAATATATAGGAGATATCATCCTTAGAATTATTAGATTTTGTTTTTGGAAAATTATTGATTTTTTAAATTGATTCAGTGCATTTGTATTATGAGAAAGAAATCTTTCAATATTTGGAAATGTTATAATGTTTTTGTATTGACTTCCTTATACTGTGATATATGTTGCCATTTTAGAGAGAAAAAAAAATCAAATTAGGTACACTAGCCGATGAAGCGCGTGAAGTTAGTTACATAGGTGGGGTCCGTTTGGGTCCTTTGGACACAAAGTGACGCAATCCCTCTTGCACTTTAATCCGGTCCGAACTAAATTCAATTTTAAAGTCACCCGGTTTAACCGGAAAATCACATACACACTGGTCAAGCTTAAACTGAGATTCTCCTTTGCTCTGTATATACGCCACTTTCAGGAATGATTTAAACTTTTCTCGGGGGACCAGAGAGAGTTGAAACCTTGCGGGGTTGTGAAGAAAGCCCAAAGAAGTAATGTGCGCGGTTTGCGTTATGAACTAAAACGTGTGCAACAAGAAACCGAGGTATAGAACATTTTTATTACAATCATACCAACATAAACTCTCTGAGTGACCACCTCCTGGACGCCAGATTCTTCCATAATCTTCAAGGTGCTTTGATCTTGGGACGTGTCGGAAGCAACTGTGTTTGTCGAGAGACACGTCAAGATCAGAACTACTTGTAAAGTGTGTTTGTTAACGAAGAAGAGAAGTGTTGTGTTACCTGGTAACAAGAAATGATTGAGGTGATGAATCCAAAAGCTCCAGTGACACGAGGAGTGATCTTCTCTGGAGATAACTGAAGAAGACCAGCTGCTACAACAATGTCCATGGCTGATTTGATCAAAGCAAGACTCCTCTCGTTAGACTTTTTAAGCTTAGCACGATACTCCTCATCCTGACAATTTTACACAATTAAACATGAATTGAGTTTATTACAATATAACATTCCCTAGAAACTGAAGATTGACAAACATTACTTGATACTTGTTGCTATTCTTAAGCCCCTTTTCGATCTTCTTCATGGACGATGAGAGTCTTCCAATCTCACCAAGCTAATAACAACGGAAACATATCATAAGCGGTGAATAACTGTAACATATGGAAAATCAAATAAAAAGACGGACCTCGACTAAAGTTGTGCAGACAGATGATCCCATCCAGCAAAAAAGTGATATACGTCCAAGTAACTCAGCTCGCTCTTTGTTCTGTCATGAGTTAAAGCAAAAACATAATTAGTCTAACAAGAAACCTGAATAGAACTAGTGTAGTGGTGAACATGTATGATGATTATATCTCACCTTATAGATTCCTGATCTCCCAAGCCAGACAATTTGATCCAAGAACAAGAATGTAGACAGAAGCGCGTTCTTGGACTGCAAAATAACAAACACCCATCAACCAAGATTGATACAGAACTCTTTTTTGGTTCTTGAGAATCAGTTTTTCTGAACATTTCACTTATGGGTTTTGTCTGAAAGTGAAAAAAGAACTATGAAGCACCTTTCCAAGTAAAACAAGAGGAAGTGGAGTTCCTTTAGGAACAGGACTGATAAGACCATGTAAATCATTAACAAACTGCAACAATTATTAAAACATGTATTAGTTAAACACAAAGCTAATTACAAAATGAAATGAAAAAAAAAATTGAAAAAAGGATTAATAACCTTGAAAAGACGGAAGACTTTCCTTGCTAAGCTAGTGGATTTATCAACGTTTTGAGCAGTACCAGGTTGTCCACCGCTCAAGAACTTGGAACCATACTGTATAGCTCTGCATAGCTTATCCCTTGCCTCTGCTTTGTTCAGATACATAACCACTAGAGCCAGCTCTGCTCTCGATACATCTAACGTACTACTCGCCATCTTCAAATCCCTCTGATGAAATTTCACACAGGTTCTAACAAATTTGAATTTTGATCGTAGAAATTCGAAAATGATCAATTAATCAGATTCATCATCAATAATCGAAATATACCTTTGGCTCTGTTAAGACTCCGAGAAGATAATGTGAAGAGAGAGAGAGAGAGCCTCTGTTTTCGTGTGGAGATAGGGCTTTGTTTGGTCGACCTTCGTCTCCCGACAAACAGACAAAACATCGCCGTTGGTCAATCTATCAATCCAGACCGTCGATTATGTTGACTTTTTACGATATAGCTATGCGACATGTTGTGCGTGCAGGCAATTAGCTCACTCTCTCTCTGTCTCATTCTGTTAGCGGAAGTTGAGGATATCCCGCGCAGACCGATCTACGTCCACGTGGCACACATCTCTACGAAATAAAAGATCCACGTGGCTATGTAGACATTGGGCCATTAATTTAGTTATGAAAGGCCCAATGGGCTTTAATTTTACCCGATTTGGCATAAAAACCGTTCTTTTAAACAGACTATTGTCGTTAGGGCTTAAACACACCACTCCTTCACTTGTCTCTTCAACTGAATTAAGGCGAAAACAGAAACTCCAGTTTTTTTTTCTCGATGGAGCACAATAAGAATCAGGCAGTTATGTCGGAGAATAATAATAACAACAAGGCTCAAGATCCAAATCCGAGATTTGCTAGCGAAGGCTGCAGCGTTTTGCTGGACGTGAACGATGGTGACCGTCTCGTCTTCGCTCGTCTCTCTGGTGGCGCGTTAGTGATTCTCAATCCTCAATTATATTTGATTTGAGTTTAGTTTAGTTTCATTTATTATTTATTAATCTGTTTTGGACAGTGTATTAAAGATAGGGAATAAGAATTACTCGTTAAAGCCACTGATCGGAGCTCCGTTTGGATCTATCTTCCAAGTCGAAACCGGAGAAGACGGTTCTTTCCTCTCTCGCATTCTCCCCATCAAGAAAGGTTTTTGTCTTTCTCCCCAAATTCAATATTAAAGATTTTTTTTTTTTTTTGTAATGTTATAATGTTTGGTTATAAAATGATTGAATTTGAGTGTAATGATGTTCGATAATCTCAGAGAGTAGCAGCAATAATGTTATAGACGATGCTAGGGATAATCGAGAACTTATAGACAATAATGAAGCTCAAAACCTCACTGGTGAAGAGATTGAAGCTATGCGGAGGTTTGAACAATACTTAAACTCTCTCTCTCTGTGTATACATTGTAAGAATCTGCTAACATTTAGTTTCATAAATGTGTAGAGAGGGTGCAAAGGGGGATGAGATTATTGAAGCACTGATTGCAAATAGCAAAACATTTGACCAGAAGTTTCAGTTGTCTCAGGTTTGTATATATACAACTCTGTAATTGATTTTCTTGTCTAATCTTTTTTTTTTTGGCTTTTAATAGGAAAAATATAAGCTTAAGAAGCAGAAGAAGTATGCTCCAAAGCTGCTTCTAAGACGACCTTTTGCTCGCAGGTTTATATTTTTGTTATGTCTCCTTTTGTTTTATGACTTTTTATGTTTTTCTTATTCTCGGATCTGTTTTTTTTTGTGTTTGCCAGTATCTGTGAAGCTTATTTCAAGAAATATCCAAACAGAATCGGGTATGTATTACTTTGTTTCATTCTTTAACTTCGCTAGGAAGATCCTGAGTCATTTTCCCTCTGATTGGTATTAATTGATGTTCTTTATTTTGTAGATTCATACGTGTAGATGCGTTATCTCTTTTGTTAACAATGGCTAACGTCACCGCACACTCGGATGTGCTTGTGGTGGATATGGTTGGTGGTCTCATCACTGGTGCAGTGGCTGAACGTTTAGGAGGCACTGGTTATGTTTGCAATACTTATAAAGGAAACTCTCCTCCCTCTGTGGAGATGGTTAGGATGTTCAACTTTACTGACAAGGTTATAGAGAGGTATATTCCATTTGTCTCTTTATTCTTTTTTTTTTGTTTCTGTTGTGTTTTATCTATTTAAAGTAAGCTGTTATATATAGTTGACGTTTCTGGACATTTATGTCCTTTTTTTATTTGGTGTGTAGGATCGTGCAGTCATCTATAGACGAGCTCTCAGCAGCCAAAACTGTTTCCCCTGAAGAGAACAATCAACAAGGAGGAGTTCACCCATCTACATCCGATATGGTAGAAGACACACCTGTGACAGCTGAGGCCAGAGTAGTAGATGATGCTGTTCCAGAGAGCAAAATTGTCAAGGCCCCAAAAGCTGGAGCCAAGGCTTCAAAAGACGCAATAGAAATGTGGAAAGAAAACGGCTTCTCTAGGTAAGTAACACATATCTGTTTCTCTCAAGTGAATGGAAGTGGTTCAGGTTGATTTAGAAGACACTTCTGTTGTGTGGGTTTTGCAGTTTAATAATGGCAGCACAAGACCAAGACCCATGGAGTTTAGCTAAAGATGTATTGCCACTGCTCTCCTACTCTGCTCCCTTTGCAATATATCATCAGTACTTACAGGTATGTGCTATACATAAGAAGAAAGCTTTTCAATATGTTTTGGTCATAAGAACAAAATCTCATGATTGATGAACATTTTACAGCCTCTGGCGACATGTATGCACAACCTTCAGCAAGGGAAGATGGCTATCAATCTGCAAATAACAGAACCCTGGCTACGCGAATATCAGGTGCTACCATCAAGAACTCACCCTCACATGCAGATGAGCTCTTTTGGAGGCTATGTTCTTAGCGGCATCAGAATTTCTACCGCTTGATTCTTATCTCCAAAACCTCAATTCTTCTCTTTTCATTTTCAATAAGACTGAGGTTTGGTGTTTGATATTTTCTTTTCGAAAGGTCTTTGTATTTGTATGTTGTTGAGATATATAGGGGATGAGATTATGGTTAAACTTTCATGTTGCGACTCTTGTTGTTTGTTTTTTTATCTAATAATATCATCATTTTTTTTATCGTTTTGTTAATCGATTGGTTTATATAAACGAATACTAAAATTCAGGCCATGAATCTATTGGAGGAATAAGCTCACGAACTTTTACTTAAAACATAAAGATCCATAGTTTAGAACTAAAGTCATCAACATATAAAGTATAAAGTATCCAAAAACCATAAAAGAAACTAAAAGGATGAGAGTTGCTGGAGCCATCTTGTTTCACTTTTTCCTGAAAGAGCAACCTTCAGTGAGCCTAGCCTTTCCTCCTGTGGGTTGGCACAGCACAGTCTGGCAGTTTCCACACACCACAACCGTCTGCGAGTGGCTGAACACCGTCGTACTGCAACAAACGCAACCCACCATTTCATCATAAATGAAAAGAGCAAAACATGAACAGATCAAGAATTAAAAATTCCCAAGGTTAAAGACTGTTGTTCTTACATGTTAAAGCATCCTTGGCACTTCACATCCTACAATCAAACCAAATCACATTAAAAAAAGAATCTAATCAGCACCAAACAGAAGTTTACTATGGATTAAAACAATGATAACAAAACTCACAAAAATTCTAAACATCGAAAAGGTTAAAACTTTGAATCAAAAGAAAGAATTTACCATGAAAAAAGAGTTGGGGGACTGAACAAGACGCTTGAGTTTGTGCTTCCTCTTCTCAAGCTCAGCTGGTGGGTTTAGCAGATCAATATCGTTTTGTAGAACCTGTGACATTATTCAATATCTACCATCAAGACCTAATAAGTGCATTCAGACACGACTGAACAAGAGAGAACATAGAAATCAAACATATCATCATTGAAGGATCTAGGACATACCATCTTCGTTAGCTTCTAGAGATGACAAGCCTCAGAGACAGCAGAATCAGCCGACAAAATGCTTATAAAACCTAATTTGAGCAAACAACAACGCCTTTATAAACAACAACACTCTACAGTTTAACCAAAAACCGACCTTATGTGAATTTCGGTTTAGTCCGGTACTTAAGCGTTGGTTCGAATCCAGTCCCACCATTTTTAACCTTTCGAACAAACATTTAGGCTGAAATTTTTAGATACGGCCCATTATACATGATCTATTGTAGGCCTCTGACCCGAAAACTCGAACCGGAACCGATCCAAAATTACCAGACCCGAAACCAAACAAAAAATTTACAAATATCTTTCAGATCCAAAATTCTTTTACCCGAAAAGATCAAAAACTGATTTGTATCCGACTTTAAAACATATATATCCAAAACCATAATTTTTTTTGTATTTTATTATTTAGTTGAAATATTTTTTGTTAACATTATTTATTATTATTTGGTAACATTTATAAGTAATATAAAACTTTAAAATGTAAAATTTAGAGTTTAAAAATATTTTATTTTAATTATTAATAATTTAATTTAAGTTATTTTATAAAAAAATAGATATATATGACAAATATCGACTAAATTTGATGGAGTTTAAGTATTTCATATCTTTTTCAGATACTAAATACTCGAACCCGATTCGAACCCAAAAATTATGAGTATTTTACATGTATTATAATTATAGATCTGAATCGACTCGGAGCGGAGCGGAAAAGAACCGATCCGAACCAAAAATTTATAAGTATTTATTGGGTTCAAATGTTTACGACCCGAAAGATTCGTAAAACCCGAATGCCCGGCATTAATCTACTGGTCTGAATCCTGGACCATATAAATTCACTCCCAGTGTCCCGCATTAATAAATTTTCAAAATTAAATTTACCCCATTAAAAGAAAAAAAAAATCATTTCCAACAGTTTTAAATGCATTTCTATAACAAGTGACACCGATTCATCCGAAACGTCGTCGTCTCCTCTCTTTCCCTCTCTCTCTTTCTCTCCTTCGAACTTTGTGTTAACGCTCTCACAGTCAAACCAAACACGCTCTCTCTATCTCTTCCCCCCTCGCCGGAGCTTAAAGATGTGGAACACCGACGACGACGACTTCCAGATCCCTCCTTCCTCCTCTCAGCTTCTTCCCCTTCGAAAACCCCTCCACCCAGCCAACGGCACCATCTCCCACCGTCCTCCGAGGAAGAAGCCAAGACTCAGCCCTAATCCAGGAAAAGAGAATATTCCTCCGGCTCCTGAAGCTGGCTCGTCTTCTACTACTCCTGACTGTAGCAGCTTACTAGATTGCATCCCCTCGAGTGTTGACTGCTCCTCCGCTAGCGAGCCCTTTTGCTCTCTCGCGGCGAAAGTAGAAAACGACGGCGTTTTGGTCGATGGGAAGGAGAAAAAAGGTGAGTGCTTTAAGGCGAATCGGGAGGGGTATTCGTGTAATTCGATGGAGGCTAGGTTGTTGTTGAAGTCGAGAGTTAGTCTTAGGTTAGAGGACGAGGAGGAGGATGAATGTTGTTTTGTAGAGTCGGACTCTGAGCTTGACGTGTTGATTAAGCTTTGCTCTGACGATTCGATTCAGTGTCCACTGTGTGAAACTGATATCTCATCTCTGAGTGAGGAGGAGAGGCAAGTTCACACTAATAACTGTCTTGACAAGGCTCCTGAGCAAGTAAAGCTTCTTCCTTTTGTTTAATCTGATTTGACTTTAAGGTTTAGTTTTGTATTTTGATTTAACTGTTTTAAATTTGAGTGTAGGACTCATTGAGGAGATGCGAGAAGTCTTCTTCTTTAATTGAAGAATCTGTTGATAATCCGGAGCTAGTTAATGATCTCTCTCCGGTGCTTAAGTGGGTTAGGAGTCTAGGTTTAGCTAAGTATGAAGATGTGTTTCTACGCGAAGAGATTGACTGGGATACTCTTCAGTCACTCACTGAGGAGGTAATGGAATACCTTTATGGAACTAAAGCTTGATAAGTATCTTCTTCACCAATGGTTATATATTTCTACAGGATCTCCTGAGCATAGGTATCACGTCGCTTGGCCCTAGAAAGAAGATTGTGAATGCACTTAGCGCACTTAGAGAAGAAGCCTCTGCATCTTCAGCTGAACCGCAGGGGCAGTCTCTTAGCAATGTTACAGAGAGACAGAGGGAGAGGTCAACCACTCGTAAGGCAAGTGAGCCTAGAAAACCAACCGCCAACAAGTTGATTACAGAGTTTTTCCCTGGTCAGGCTACTGATGGCATAAGGAAGCTCCCTAAAGAACCTGTCACAGAAAAGAGTGCAGCAGATTCTGGATGTAGACGTGCTGCTGTGAGAAGAAACGGCAACAATGGCAAATCTAAAGCCGTTCCACAGTGGAATTGCGTTCCAGGGACACCTTTTCGAGTGGTAAATTCTCCACAACAACCCTCTCCATTTCATATTTGGTAACTTTATGGTTTAACATATGTAACGCAGGACGCATTCAAGTACCTCACACGCGATTGTTGCCATTGGTTTCTTACACACTTTCATCTTGACCGTAAGTAGTTATCCTAATTATGTTTAACTACACATAAGAATCAATGCTCAAAATCTCTCTGCGTCCCCTCGTTTACAGACTATCAAGGCCTCACAAAGTCATTTAGTCACGGGAAGATATACTGTTCCTTAATCACCGCAAAGCTGGTAAACATGAAGATTGGGATCCCTTGGGAGAGACTGCAAGTCCTGCACCTTGGCCAGAAGGTTAGTATTGCGGGCGTTGACGTGACATGCTTTGATGCAAACCATTGCCCTGGATCCATCATGATACGCTTTGAACCAGCCAACGGTAAGGTGAGTTCTTAATCTATAGACCATTCCAAACATGTGTTGATCAGCTTATGTTTTAACTCTGTTGATGTGTATTAGGCTGTTCTACATACGGGTGACTTCCGCTATAGTGAAGAGATGTTGAACTTGCTGACTGGTTCGCCTATCAGCTCTCTTGTCCTTGATACTACATACTGTAACCCTCAGGTTAGTCATGCATTGAACTAACATAACTATTCTTGATTGCTTTGATACAAATGGTATCATTTGTTGCAGTATGACTTTCCGAAGCAAGAGGCGGTGATACAGTTTGTTGTTGAGGCTATTCAAGCAGAAGCTTTTAATCCAAAGACACTCTTCTTGATAGGAAGTTACACCATCGGTAATACGCTCTCTCTTCTTGTTGAGACAGGCTTATTGATGAATCTTAAATTATTTCCTCTCTTCTCTGTTGAAAGGAAAGGAGAGACTGTTTTTGGAGGTTGCACGTGTGCTACGTGAGAAGATCTACATCAATCCTGCAAAGTTAAAACTCCTAGAGTGTTTGGGATTCTCTAAGGAAGATATGCAGTGGTTTACAGTGAAGGAAGAGGAGAGCCACATTCACGTTGTGCCTTTGTGGACGCTTGCTAGTTTCAAACGGCTTAAACATATAGCTAACCGATACACAGTAAGAAACAATTACGCAGATGTTTTTTTTTTTCTGTGTGGCTGAGCTCTTAGGCGAATGTTATGTCAATGCAGAACCGATACAGCCTTATAGTTGCATTCTCTCCAACTGGCTGGACATCTGGTAAGTCCAAGAAGAAGACTCCAGGAAGAAGGTTACAACAGGGTACAATAATAAGGTAAACTGATTCCGTCATCTCCAAGTCTCTGTGGTGTGCATTGAAGCTCAAAATCATGATACATGTTGTCAGGTACGAGGTTCCTTACAGTGAGCATAGCAGCTTCACAGAGCTGAAGGAGTTTGTGGAACAAGTATCGCCTGAAGTGATCATACCGAGTGTTAACAACGATGGACCTGACTCTGCTGCTGCAATGGTGTCGATGCTGCTTACGTAAGCGATTATTGGCTACTCTAAGTGTGGCTACCGATTGAGCAGAGTGTATCAAAGATTGGACGAAGGGAAGTAGATATTATCATCATGTTCTAATATAATGTAGCAATATGTAAAAACACGTGACTATGTATTGTGTTTCTCACAAGAAAACTCCAACGAATTGTTGTCGTGAAATGTTTTTTTCATATCAAATTTTATTTGGTCTGTAAAATTACAGATATTGATGTTTCGTTAAATTGAAGTTAACAGAGATAAGCAGATGTAATTGAGCAGTAGCACTTGCTGTCTGAGCCAAGGCAATATTGGTTTAGAAAGAAGTATCGTGAATTTCTTCATGCTCGTTCCAAGTTTAGGTGATTTAATGAGAACGCAAGACCGGTTCGGTTCGATTACAAAATAAATCGACACAAATTTCAAAATATATATAATCGTTGGGACAGACGCACGCGTGTTGGCGAACGAAACACGAGAAATATAACCGTTAGGACAAAAGTATCACTCACTCTCACTCTCACTCTCACTCTCACTCTCACTCTTCAACAACAAACCATTGCTTCTTCTTCTTCTAAATGGTTAAAAACTTGGATGATGAACTCCTCAACGATATTGTTCTTTTATCCACCGTGCAAGGTCGAGATGAACGATAACATCTTACTCTTTGATTGTGGTCTCGAGCTGACCGCTTAGCTCCCAATCACAGTCATTCACTAACACAAGAACACCAGGTCTCCTGCAACAAGAATCGATTCTTCCCCCAATTAATAAACACTATATATAACCAACCTTAAATTGAGCTTGTGAAAGAAGAGAAGCAGACATACACAGTATCTCTCTTTGATCAGATTTGAACGAACCCATGAAAGCAAATGCTTCATTGTTAACTAATTTTAAGAGAAAGAAAACTTTTAGAAAAAATTCAAAATGATATGATCAAAAACACATAAAAATTGAAGCTATACATCATCTTCTCCATGAGGCAAATCAACGTTTACTCTATGGATCTTTTGAGAATCACAGAACAGCTCTAAACCACCCCTACAAATCAAATCAAAGTTTTACCATTCTTAGTTTAATCAGTGAAGAGAGAGAACTCTATACACATTTTATTTTCCAACGTAGAGAGAATCATTGATCAAAGCATCATCCAAATTATCCTTAACATTCACACTAATCAAAGAGGAGAGGGATAAGCTCACCCGAATTCAAGACCCAGCTCTTCCCAGGGTTTTTGTAGTCAATACTTGTCCCTGTCCTAAGAGTACGATAACTCAATCAGGCACTGGAGGGCATTGTCCAGTTCAGGCCCACTTAAATATTCGTTTCGTAACCTTTTCATTTTCTTGTACATTTAGCGCTAATCTATTTAATTTTTTTCAAGGCTCGAGTAACAACACTTAACAGCCCAAGCTTAGCGTATTATGTTTCGACACCACAGATGATAATAATAGTTTGCTATATTATCGACACATGCTATTATATTGGTATGTCGGCCACATATGTCAATCGGGCTAATCTCCCTAATTTGACGACGCCAAATCAATAAAGATTAATTAAGTTATCCATCGCCATCTCTTTCATTTTGGATATCCAGTCAGATCTATGACATAACTAATTTTAAAATTATATATAAACTGTCGGTTTTAATTAAACGAATTAGTAAAGTTTTTGAACAGTATACTAAAGTCGGATATTTTAGACTTGGTTTTTATAAAATTTCAAAATATTCTTTTGTTTGGCACACTAATGATTATAGTAAGGAAAATACAAAGTTAAAGGTATAAGCATATACTCCCTGAATTAGCTTTTAAAGTTTTACACTCCAATTGAAAAATTACGAATTTTTATCCAATTTATTTTGTTTACCTAAAAACAACAATAGTTACAATTAATGAAAAATTATACGACAGAATATAAATGGTCTTAAATATCAAATTAAATTTATTTTTATATAGAAATTTAAAAATATCACTTAAAATAAAACTAAAACAATTTTAAAACACCACTTAGAAAAGTTAAAACGAACTGGTGGGAATATATACAAAACTTATAGAGCCAATAAAATAATAGTTTTCTTTTCCAGTAGTGGTTAAGTATCAAATACAAGTGGAGTAAATCTATTATTCCTATTGGAGATTATTATGAGTTTTTAAGACAGACCATGCCGAATCCATGTGCAATCATAAAATCCTTGTATAAATTATCTGCTTCCGTTGACCGAATAACTTTATCGTGCCCCCTTGTAATGACATTGTTTATTTCCATAATAGATTTGCTTTAGTAAACTACAGCTGTAATAAAAACATTTGTTCGCTCGAGTTTTTTTTTTTTTTTGTCAACTGTTCGCTCGAGTTAAATCACCTTAAAATAGACTACTACCGTATTAATAAAGGAAATTAAATTATTTTTTTAACCAAACACTAAAAAAAGGATTATTGAGGGAACAAAACAAATTAACATCAACCACAAAGCGTGACCAATCTCACCTTCTCTCTCGCTGTGTTCTTACAAGACACACCGAGGATGTCGGATCCCGATTTATCGTCTCCGCTGATCCAGCGTCAACCAGAGGTCGTCATCTCAATCCACGACAACGGAGAAGAAGACTATAATCATCCCTCCGCTGGTCAACAAAACCAACCTCCACGTGTTCCACGTCATGACCATCTCAACCCTCCTTTCGGCTTCCTCAGCGACGCCGAGCCTCCTCCGACGACGGTGGATCCGTTCCGGAACGATACGCCGGGAGTCAGCGGACTGTACGAGGCGATAAAGATCGTGATTTGCCTCCCGATAGCGTTGCTTAGACTTGTTATATTTGGAGCTAGCTTGGCTGTTGGTTACGTGGCGACGAAGCTGGCGCTTGCTGGGTGGAAAGATAAGCATAATCCTATGCCTCGTTGGAGGTGTAGGATCATGTGGGTTACTCGGATCTGTACAAGATGTATCCTCTTCTCCTTTGGGTGAGTTTAAAAATGGAAACTTTAGTTATAACATGGTGAAATGGTTTTAAAAGGTGTTAGATTGTTTGTTACATGGTGTTGTTTATATAGAGTTTTGCTCATCTCTTGTAGTCTCTTCAAGTTTAAATAATGTTCAAGAAATAGCTAGGCGGTAGTTAGACGCCTTATAGATAAATTAGTGTTTAGGCGTGCCCAGACCAATTTTTTTTTAAAAAATGGGTTTGAAAAAAACTGTTTAGTTCAGATTCGATGGCGCCGCCTAGACCTGATTTTTTAGATCACTGAGTTTAAAAAAACAAACTAGAGTTGTGGGTTTAAGATGGTGAATGGCTTCAATGGTGGTAGATAGTTTGTTCCATGATGTTGTTTATATATAGATGTAGTCCCTACAAGTTCAAATAATGTTCAAGAAATCGCTAGGCGGTAGTTAGACGTCTTATAGATAGATTAATGTTTAGGCGAGAGCCCAAACCGAATTTTTGAATGTTCCATGATGTTGTTTATAGATATATAGAGGTTCTTGTGTCGAATGATCTTCCTTGCTCTTGCAGTTATCATTGGATACGACGGAAAGGGAAACCTGCTCGGAGAGATATTGCTCCCATCGTTGTATCAAACCATGTTTCTTTCATTGAACCAATCTTCTTCTTCTATGAGCTATCACCCACCATTGTTGCATCGGAGTCGCATGATTCACTTCCTTTTGTTGGAACCATCATCAGGGCAATGCAGGTAAGCATATAGCTAGCACGCATAGTACATACATACTTAGTTTAAGATTGCTAGTGTGAGTTTATGCTAAAGTTTCTGTTTTTGAATATGTTTAGGTGATATATGTTAATAGATTCTCACAAGAATCAAGGAAGAACGCTGTGCATGAAATAAAGGTATATAGTTTCTGTGGCATGTTATTAATATCTATAGTAGTTTCTTAGATTGAGTAACTTTTATCAAACACATGTAAACCATTTTATGGTTGAAAAGGATTCAAAATGGTTTTTTGTATTTGATACGCAATGTGCTTTCAAGGATATGTAAATACAGAGAAAAGCCTCCTCCGATAGATTCCCCCGTCTGCTGCTATTCCCTGAAGGAACCACTACCAATGGGAAAGTTCTTATCTCCTTCCAGCTCGGCGCTTTCATCCCAGGCTACCCTATTCAACCTGTAGTTGTCCGGTATCCCCATGTACATTTTGATCAATCCTGGTGAGTCTCTTTCGTTGTCTCATGTTTGTATACACACTTTCTACTTCCTCAAAAAAGTACTGATGATTATGAGATTTTTTCAGGGGGAATATTTCTTTGTTGATGCTCATGTTTAGAATGTTCACTCAATTTCACAACTTCATGGAGGTAGTAAAAGTTAGTTCATTGATTTTTTTTTTAATGTATTTTTAGTATTTCACTTATTTGGATCATTTTCTCCGGAATTAAACAGGTTGAATACCTTCCAGTAATCTATCCCAGTGACACTCAGAAACAGAATGCTGTGCGTCTCTCACAGAAGGTGATTTCTGGTGGAGATTGAGATTATTTTTTTATGCACTTGCTCTTTTTTTTTATTGGTAGAAAAAATAGTACTGATGGTATAGTTGTGAATACAGACCAGTCATGCGATTGCAACATCTTTGAACGTGGTCCAAACATCTCATTCTTATGGGGACCTCATGCTATTGAACAGAGCAACTGAGTTAAAGCTGGTATGTCCAGCTCATGGGTGTTTTTCCTCTCTTAAATAGCATTTTATCTTGTTAATTATTTATTTGATCTTGAATGTTCTGTTGCAGGAAAACCCCTCAAATTACATGGTTGAAATGGCCAAGGTTGCATCGGTAAGTGTTATTCTCTTAGTGCTAAAAGTTTGATGCTACTCATTTACAACCAGGAGACACATATCTCTGAGTGTGGATATACCAATCTTTTTTTATATGTCATGTATATATGCTTTAATAATAAAAAATGTTCGTTACATATGCTCTTGTCTTTGTTCCTTTCAGCTATTCCATATAAGCAGTTTAGAGGCAGTTCGGTATTTGGATACATTTTCTTCCATGAATCCGGACTCTAGGTAATGACTCTTGTCCTATTAAGTTACTTGTTTTATAAGCTACAACCTTCAAGACTTTTTTGTTATTTTTTCTTTTGCAGTGGACGTGTTACTCTACATGACTTTCTTCGAGTTCTTAGACTGAAGCCTTGCACTCTCTCTAAAGGGGTCAGTTATGAATAAATAAATTGTTTCTTACCTTCTTTGTGTATTAATATGTTTTCTTACAATGGTACTTATGTAGATATTCGGGTTCATCGATGTGGAGAAAGCTGGATCAATAACTTTCAGACAGGTACCTTCAGGGATCATTTGTAGAGATTCTTAGTAAAAAGTCTCTTTTAGTCTCATCCTTGTTCTTCTGCTGGTTGGTCTGCAGTTCTTGTTTGCCTCGGCTCATGTATCGGCACAGCCACTTTTTCAGCAAACATGCGAGCTAGCATTTTCTCACTGTGACGCAGATGGAGATGGCTTTATCTCCATTCAAGAAGTACATTTAGTTCTTCACCTCCTTTGTCATCTTTGCTTTTGAGTTCTTATGACTTACTTTTTTTTTACTTAATCTTTGGCTCAGCTTGGAGACGCGCTGAAACTCACAATACCAAACTCGAACAAGGACGAGGTAAGTGTAAATTCATTCATCCATCTATTGAAATTGACATCCAAAGATGTGTAGCTAAACGGTTTAGAGTTTATATGTAACAGATACAAGGGATGTACATTTTGCTAGACGAGGACAAAGATCAAAGAATCAGCAAGGATGACTTCTTGTCCTGCTTAAGAAGAAACCCTCTGCTCATAGCTGTCTTTTCCCCTATCTTGTCCCCAACATAACACAGACAGAAAAAAATAGCTGGCCAAGATCTGTGATTCTGTGCAATGATTCAACCCATACCTTTGTGGTATTCATTATCTACCTTTTTGTTTTTTGTTTTTTTTTTCTTTTTTCAGATTGTAAAAAAAAAATGTCAAAACTAAAGATAGGGGCTGCTATGTTTTTGGCCTATCCCCTCCTCCGTGGATTCCTCATCCTGAGTTTTGGACTATAACTGCGTGCCGTTTTGTACCCCAGAAAACGCTTTGGTGTTTGCTCCTCTAGTTCTGAGCAAGCTCTATCTGTATTTGTATCATCCGAATTTCGATTGTATCAGTGGTTATTTCTTTATTTTTGACTTATTTTATTCAAACTCTTAATTAAATTATTAGTAGTTTGTTGGAAAAAAAAACATTAGTAGTTAACTATTGGACATTATAAATCCAATGTCTTAATTAAACTAAATTAATATTCAATAAATTAATAATTTCTATAAATTAACAAATTTTACCGGTTTTAACGTGGTTGGTTTAAAATTTGGTAAAAATCGATAAGAGAATAAGATAATTTTTTTTAAAAATTTTTTTATGTAAATATATGGTTTTATGAAAATTATAAATTAATAATTTATCTGTATACATATTTATATAAATAAAAATTTATTATTTTATTATTTATTGTATATTCACATTGGAGTTATTTTTATATTTTTTTAGCACTTAATATATTTTTGATAAGATTTAAGAATATTATATCTAAAATCACATTTAAATTCTATGTAATATATATTATATATACCAAATAATATAATAAAATTAATATAAATGTAAAATTTTAAAATATAACAATTGATATTTATAAACTAAAATCAAATATATTTTTTTTATCTTAGAATAAATATATTTTAAAATAAAAAATTTAAATAATTTTTTTTTGTAAATTAATATTTCTATACTCATTTAGTACAGCCCAGCCCCCAGGTGGGGAAAGCTGACGCAAGCATTGGTTTATCATGAAAAAAGGACAATGAGAATCTGAAGATGGAATAAGAACCGTCGGATGAAACAGCATAAGATGGTTTACAGCACGCTCTGTGGTCCCCTCCACAGGTGACGAGAATGTCCTCTACCCCACGTGCCCGACATGTGTCGGTACCTCAACTGGGAAGTGCAAACTCTCTCCCCAATGGCCAAATCAGTTCTCTTTCTTCACCTTGTCCAATTTAAGTTATTTTTATTAACCCTCTTTATAGACATATTTGAATCCTAATCACTCACTATCCGCTGAGCACATATCTTTAATTACTTAACATTAAATTTTTATATACTATAACACAAATTACAAAAATAACAAATGTTCTACTTGGTCAATAAAATATCTATGTAATTTTATCTTACGTTTTCACATATTTTAACCGAATATTTGTGGAAAAAAAAAGCTCAGATCAGACATAAGGAGTTTCGCATGTGACTATGTGCATCGTTAAGACATGAGAGTAAGGTCCTATTACTTGATCCATATCATGATCAAAGATCATACAACTTATTAGGTGAATTTTATTGTAATTTAGTCTTCTAACTACTCAGTAACGGGTGTCTTTGCACCTGGTAATGTGGTTAAATGCACTATACCAAATCAAATCCATATATTTGAGTCTATGTAAGATCGGAGCTGAACACCAATAAAACTAGTATAAGGGACCACATGTTAAACAAAGACGGGGATACGAGATATTCGCCAAAACTACATTTCACATATAGTGCTACGGGCTTCGGTTAAAGTAAAGTATATGTGGTCTTAACTCTTGTTCATTTTCGACCAAAAAAAAAAAAAAACTCTTGTTCATTCAAACCTTATTGAACGAATGGTTTTTATTCCAGATATTTAGTTACTACGATCGTATATATTCTAGACCTTAACTCTTGTGCATAGTTTCTCAATAGTATTCGCATCCTAATTTAACCACCTAAATAGGCATATATATATATATATGTGTGAATAAAAATAAAGAAAGAAAATTAGATTTAACCTAAAAGAGGTAAGAAAAATAGAATCATACAGTTGCTATATTCTAGAATTTATTATTTTGAGATATGCAATTTGGTGGGTCCCCGTTTAGGACCAAAGTGTGGAGCACGATTTATCTTTGAAGTTGATAAATAATCATTATATTTTTTTGTCTTTGTGTTATACTGTTATTGATTGGAGCATTAGAAAAAGTAGGATGTGCGTTTTCGTATTATCATTGGCTAATCTTTGTAACAATGACTGAACGGACGACGTTGATGTATTTCTAATATTCTACGTCCTTTTTGTTCTTCTAATTTTCTATCACCTATTATCAATTTTACAAAACAAATGCATGGTGGCTCCCATTGATCGGTGCGAAACTGCGAATGAATAAACCACAATAATACATAACAAAAGTAGGAAAGATTCTGAGAAATTTTGACCTAAAAAACGTAGGAAAGGTTATGTAAGTTACAAAAAGATTCACTTTAAAACAAAAACCTTGGACGACGATTTTCCTAATTCCTAGCTAGTACCATTCGTCGTGAATATTGATTAGTACCATTTTGGAAGTTAATTAACATCTTTAGATTCAAATTACTATGAAATTGTTACTCTAATGGTAAGTTACAATTAAAAAAATATGTGACTAAACGCATAATAGATTTTATCAATGTTTCAGTTTTAGGTTTAGGCCAAATCTCTATTGGTAAGACCATTTCTAGAAAATCGGAGCATTCCGAACTATAATTAACTTCAATCGCAATGGACGAACACGAACTAAAACGTATATGAGAATCTCTTCACTAGTCTATAGTTTTTTTTAATTGATCTCGACCAGTAAGAAGTGCTCGCATTTACTAGTCACGATTATGTTTCTGTAATCTGAATTGTTTTTGAAAAAATGCGTAAGCATGGACTCCAAACCTGGTTACACATGCCTAAACTAATGGAATCACAAAACTACAATTATATTCTCGGACCTGTCGGTAACATTTAATAAATATAAGTTGGTTAACATATTAAGTCACTAGCGAAAAGATGTTATTTTCGAAATAAATAGCCTGTGTGGTCCGGTCCTCCCTAAATAAATCTTTAGATTTCGATTAACCACTTTCTCTCCCCAAAAAGGATATTTTTTGGGGCCACTAGCTAGATAAGACGTTCGATTATCTAAACCATTATTGGTTTTCTAAGTTACGTTTTCGTTTATGACTGTGGAAAATATTACAAATGTCTCTTAATTAGACACATCGCTACGTACTACACGCCATTGCCTCATTCTATTTGCAACTCAAGTAATTTGAGTAGAGGTATACGTATTTTTGGTAACCTAATGGTCAATAGCATTTTATAATGTAATTTTGTGAATAAAATACCAACAAATCATGATAAACTATATAGAATTGCAGTAGCAATTTACTAATCATTCAAGTAAAGATGTAAGGTTCTACAATAAAATTAGAAATTTTCACAAAACATTGGAATTTCCCCTAAGTAAACGTGTTTGACGTTGGACTTCTAGCAGAATAGGCTTTATATCATGGTTATGATATTCAGCTGCGTTATCGATGTATAGCAAACTTGTATTTGTTAAAAAGTAAATCCCAAAGTTAAGGATGAACATGTATTTGAAGTGAGGTAGCTTACAATATGTGAACGTAGTAAGTACTATTAGAAGCTAGTTTTGGATTTAGATATGAATTAATTGAACTAACATTTTAAGAACATCTAATTTTTACTAGTTATTAGAGCATTCCATCTTTAATAAGAGGAAATCTCTATTAAGAGGAAGAAGTTTTTAAAAAATCATTAAAAATAATAATATAAATATTAATGGAATTATTAAAAATTTAAGACACCCTTACAATTATTTTTAGTATATCTTAATTTTTTTTTTAAATCACAACAATGTATATATTATTATTTCTTAAGATTGGATATTTGATATCATTATTTTCAGAGTAATTACAGTGGGGCATATAAGTACGAGAGAGTGTTTGTGTCCACACTTAAAAATCTAAAATAGTTTTCTTTATAATCTTCTTAAATTCTTGGACAGCCAATCCCATCAATATACATATTTTGAAGGGAAAAAGATGTGTGTGTAAAAATATCCATATATATCAAATATGCTTTCTTGGTCTTTCTCAAGACTTTTTTTCCAAAATAAGTAAAGGATGAGGTTTGAAGCAACCATCATATTTGCGACACATATTACTATTTGCTCAGCCTTTTTTGCTATTATTCTAATATATATTTAATACTTTTCAAAAAGAAAAAAAAATGTTCTACATTATTATTTTTTAGTTCGGGGTATCTCCCACTTAAGATAAGTGAAACTCACGTATATAATTTACTTCTGCATGTTCAAACGAGGCCTAAATCATAACATTATATCCACATGGTCACACATATTTGGTATTGTGGAATTGATTTGAACTCGAATCTTTTAGGACATTTTCGACCATACTCTATTTTTTTACTCTAAAATAGAATGAAAGTGAATATGAAATAAAAAATACTCTAATCTTACTTTATTTTTTTATTCCATAATGTAGTTTATTTCATAAGTAAAGTGATTTATATTTTGTTTGTTCATTGCTCAATTATAGAATAAAAATAGAGTAGAATTAAAACATTTTTATTCCTTATTTTTTAACTCTATTTTAAAAGAAAAAAATAGAATTTTACATTGAAAATACTCTTACTTCTCAAAGTCGGCATACCGCTAAACCAAACCAACCATGGTTGTTCCCTATTACCATAACTACATCTTGAAGAGAGGAGAGTGTGCGAGTCTTGTCTTTTGTTTCTTTTATTACACACAAATAGGTGAAACGAGGAAAGCTACTACTACTTCTTTTGGTACTTCCATAAATAGGTCTTTCCATACGCAGATAATCAAGTTTGTTCATCATCTTCTCGTCGCCTCTCCATCAATACTTATATCTATCTATTTATACATAATCGTGTTACTTAATTTCCTCTTCCGTTAATCTCCTTAAAACCTTTTAGGGTTTTAAATCCTTTTGGCCACAGGTAGATCTCTTTGTAATGATCTTTTCTACTTTTTGATTAGTCTGATGGATCTTTTTCATTTTGGTCGATTTGATGTTTTGTTTCTGGGTTTTTTTTTTGTTTTGCTTTGTTTAGGCTAAATCTGATGAAAGGTTGCATATCTTTCAATTAACCCCCATAACAAAATAAAATAAAGGCTGCATATTTCATTCATTTTAAGCAATCCATATAGATCAACTATATAAATTTGTACTTTAGATTGGTTTGGTTTTTGGGTACTTAATCATCTTATCTCTCGTTGACTTCATCAGTCTCCTTCCACCAAAAAAAAATCCCAGCAAAAAGTTTATTTTTTCTTTTCCAAATGGATTGTTTTATGTGTGTGATTTTTTTTTTCCAAATGGATTGTTTTATGTGAGTGAATAATCTTGTTATTGAGGTGGTTTCACCCTTGATCTTATGTTCTCTGCAAGTTAAAAAGAGATCTTATATAATTTTTTTCTGTGAAAGAAAAAATTAAACAAGGAGTAAGAGATGGTGAGGGGAAAAACTCAGATGAAGAGGATAGAGAATGCAACAAGCAGACAAGTGACTTTCTCTAAACGCAGGAATGGTTTGTTGAAGAAAGCCTTTGAGCTCTCAGTGCTTTGTGATGCGGAAGTTTCTCTGATCATCTTCTCTCCTAAGGGAAAACTTTATGAATTCGCCAGCTCCAAGTACGTTTTCATATAAATCTTCTACAGAGAGAGAAATAGAGAGAGATAGAAAGTTTACAGTATGTCTTGGTTTATACATGGTTTTGTTGATTTGTTTGCTCTTTGTGGAATTACATCTCTTTAAACGTTTGCTTAGAGAGGGTGTTAAATGAGTTCTTGGTTTCTACAATGTTAAGGCTATTATTAAAGTAAAATCAAGTACACCGTCTTGTTTTAATTGTTTGAGATGTCTCTCTCTCTCTATCTGTCATATTTAGTTTGAGTTATGATAAAAGTTAAAATGCCAAAGAACTCTCTTGCAAGTACTTTTGACATGTTATATATATATTTGATTATCTCTTGTTAGAGATTATGATCACACACACGTACAACTCCTTGAGTTTGTTTACAATTATTCTTTCTTGGGTTCATTTAAGGATCATAATTATGTTGCAGTTAGCTTCCTTATGAATTGAAATGATACATAGTCTGGCGAAATTAATATTTTTCGTTATTACTTACAGCAAATAGGGTTTATCTAAGTGATGAATTAGCATATTGTTTTATCGTTCCTGATAGATAAATTACCTATGCTTCATTTCATTATCATTCCTAATATAATGCAATTAAGTTGCTTACTATGTTCCTACTGTTTTCTACCTGATTTAGGATCCATACTCAAGCCACGATCTTAGTATAGATTGTTTAGAGAATGAGAGAAACTATCTTGTAGTGTTAAGTAGAAGGGAAACCAAATTTACTTTTGATCAGATGTTTCAGACCATCTGTCCATTTGTGAAAGTACATCTTTCTCTCAACCTACTAAATAGTATATAAAGAAAAGAGACTCACATGTCTTTAATTTTCCAAAATTGGGGGTAAAAAACCCCAAATAGACAAGGCTTTTCCAAGTCATGTCATTAAGTCTTGTGATTACTTAGAGTAAGAAAGAATTTATGCTCTTGAATTGTCTGCTTTTGAGTTCCAGTTCCAGAGAATTAAATATGTTTCTTACACTGTGCTAACTTAATCTCTGATGAGTTTATGTTTTTAACAGTATGCAAGATACCATAGATCGTTATCTGACGCATACCAAGGATCGAATCAGCAACAAACCGGTTTCTGAAGAAAATATGCAGGTTAATTATGATCTTGTATACCAGTTTCTTATATAACTACTTAAGTACAAAGATCAAAATGGCTTAAGAAAAAATAATCATAGTCTGTATAAAGTCTCAATGTCACTATTAGACACATTGAAAACAATCACATGCAATAACATTGTTATAACCAACAGCATTTGAAACATGAAGCAGCAAACATGATGAAGAAAATTGAACAACTTGAAGCTTCCAAACGGTACAAACATGTCATACACTTGTATCTTTGCAATTTTGCTGTTGTTAAACGTCAAACACGCGTGTTAAGTATTTTTCATTCTTGCTTTTATTAGTAAACTCTTGGGAGAAGGCATAGGATCATGCTCGATTGAGGAGCTGCAGCAAATTGAGACCCAACTTGAGAAAAGTGTCAAATGCATTCGAGCAAGAAAGGTATATATGCATATTTATTTAGATCATCCCCATATTATTATTCTTATAAATGATTCATAATTCTAACTTAGTTGCTCATTGCTATTAGACTCAACTGTTTAAGGAACAAATTGAGCAGCTCAAGCAAAAGGTAAAGATACTCAACTGGTGGAATATTACAACTTAGTAATCTTCTTGTGTTTGCTTCTAACAAATGGAACTAAAAACTTTGCAGGAGAAAGCTCTAGCTGCAGAAAACCAGAAGCTCACTGAAAAGGTACAATACTATAAACGAATTTATCCTAAGGGTCTCAAGTTAGGGTTCCACATTTGTTTTTTTTAGTAAAAGTTTGGTTCTTTACTTTGGCTTTTTGGTTAGGAGTCATTTTTTAGTAAAAGTTTGGTTCTTTATTTTGGCTTTTCGGTTAGGAGTCTTTATTTTTAATATCTTCAGTAATTACATTCGCATTATTGTAGTCCCATGATCGCCATGACCTTGGTCCTCTATGTGTTGTTAGAGCTTCTTTGCATCTATTAATTTTGTAGACAAATAAATATTTATAATTATGTCCCTTATTTTTTAATTGCAGTGGGGATCTCATGAAATCAAAGTTTGGTCGAGCAAGAACAAAGAAAGTGGAAGAGGTGACGAAGAGAGTAGTCCAAGTTCCGAAGTAGAGACAGAATTGTTCATTGGGTTGCCTTCTTCTTCAAGAAAGTGAAGAAAGCACTCTTCACACAACAGCAAAAATGCAAAAAAAAAGGGTTTAGCAGTGTATAAGGTCATGTAACAAAACTCTAAAGCTGCTTTCCTTACTGTCTTCTTTCTCTCTCATTCTCTTCTTTAAAACTCTTGTTCATGTGTTATGTATCTATGTTCTTCTACAGTTGCCTACCTAGATGTTTATATGTTTGTTGTTTATTTTCAAGTTTTGTTATCATGTATCAATTAATGCTTTTCCCTCCAAATCAGGAATACATATATATAGCTTATTATTTTTGTAGGAACAAGCACAATTAAAGATATATAAGGCATCAACATCAATATTCTCCACAAGAGTAACTAAAAAAATACTAACAAAGAACAGAAAAAATAGTAAGAAAGAATCGATCTATTGGCCAATGAATTCTTTCAACATGTTCTTTGCCAAATGGTAGATTTTTTTAGTTATTAAAATATTATTATTTAACTAAACTTGTGAATGCTAATTTAATAATATTTTGAAATTCTATCTGAGAAACTAATAACTCTCGTTGTTTCTGTTCTGAGACAGGTAAACCTCTCCTTGTTTTTGTACTATCTTGAACTTGTCTTTTGTTATACTAACGATGCTTGCTCGAATCTTATTAGCTTAGACTATTCATCTTGCCATGGTTATGATTTGACACTAAACATAGCATTATATCTAGTCACAACAAAATGTATTAGTTTGAGATTCAGTCGTTATCGCTTTACTCGTTCTTTCTGAAGCTTTTGCGTATGAATCCAAGAACGCATGGGAAGATACTGATCTTGTGATTGGTTTTGTTGATTGATAAAAGGTTGGTCAGACAATGTCTTAGCCAAACCGTAAACAACCAGACGACACTAAAACATTTCGAGATAAACTGCATTACACACACACATACCACTTTCTGTTTCTCGTCAAGTGAGGATAACACATTCATGGTTCTTCAAAACTTCGTTCAGACACATGTTATCTGTCTTTGGATCTGGTCTGGTCTATGCACTAATGTTTTAGTAAGATATGCCTTTTTTTTCCGTTTTACCGTTCTTAAAGAACAAAGCCATTTTTTTCTAATCTATAATCAAACAAATAATATTGATAAGGTCACAAGCAACAATCCAAAACAACCAAAAAAACAAAGTGGAGAGAGTGAATCGAAACATAAATATATACAAGCCACACGAACCTGATTCAATTTTTAAAACTTAATTATGACCTTGGCCATTACCATTATCATCTCCAGGAACATATGGTTCGAAAAGCTTGGCACATGGATTAGGATCCTGATGCATAATCTTAGCAGCTCGCTCGAACTCTTCCCTCAACACTCTGATACTAAACTTATCCACAACCCGACCCAGATCATGGCTCGTCTCAAACGGATCCTCTATGCATATCAAATGCCTATCGTTCCCAACTCTTCTCGTCCAGTCCTTCTCTCGCTTCCTGCAACAACAGAAAAAGAATTCAAGCTATCTCTGAGACTGCTCTTACAGTAGCAGTAGGTAGAAAAGATCAAGTGTGAACTTACCCAAGTATGGAACCAGTGCGGACAGATACAACGGTATTGGCATAGTCATGTCCATAAGCCCAGTAGTTGAAAAACCCCCATACCAGCTCGGCTATGGTCTCCCTGTTACTTGATCCGAATGTACTGAGTCTTCCAACGTTATCAAAGTATGCGCATTGGATGTTATCAACCCGAACTGAGTATGTCGGCTCCATCTCCTGCACATAGGCCAAAACCGTAAACCCTTTTCAATAAACGTTACATTACACATAAGGATATATCATATAGTTATCACACACACCTGTAAGCAAGGAAGAATCGGCGGGCTACGTTGTTGTAAGTAATGAATGCACATAAGAACGTACCTGCAGAAAGTTTCACACAATAAGAAAATGTCTCTTATAATTGTTTTGGTGAAATATAGAATGTGGAGGAACTTACGCATAGCTGGAGAGTGTTCCTTGATAAGTTTCATTAACCTTTCTCGATTTCGCCCAGTGTTTGACAATGAAAGCTAATTGCCTTAAACGGCCATCTATCATCGAGTAGTCCCGCAGGAGCTTTGTGTTCACAACAGCTAGCACATTGTTGATACATATATCACACGATATCCCAGTGACAGGATCCATAAGTTTTACTATTGGAACTCTAGCTCGTGTCAGTGCCTACACAAACACATGTCTTAGATACATAGACACAAGATTCATAACCATAAGAAGAAGTAAAACATTTGTTTTACCTGAACATTCTGGAAATGATCTGATTCCAAACTATCCGCCAGCTTTAACAAAATCTCTGATTTGTTGACATCATCATCATCGATTGCAAGGCAAACATCGATGTCGCTCTTTGGAAAACCAAAGGAGTTGGCACATGACCCGTAGAGATATAGCTTTGCGTTAGGCCATTCTTTGGCGACTAGATTGTCTAGCTTGGCCATTAGCTGTTTCTGCTTCTCCAGCTCCTCTTCTGCAGGAATAAGGGACTTGTAGACAGCAATGAAAGGTGCATCATGCCTGTGGATGTCGTTTCGACATGCCATATACCTTTTTACCATTCTTAACCTTTGGCCGAGTAGCCACTGACCCCGAGTGTCCATTCTCGATTCCTGATAACAAAAACCCAAACTTAAAAACAACTCTTACATTACAAAAATAAACATACTTTCTAATCACGAGCTAACACCATCACTGAACGTTCCCAAACAAGTCAAGTTATATTAAAACTGTATGATCTAGCAAACTGAAACTTACCTTTTCACGAGAAGTCTTGCTAGTTTTCTTCTCATCTTTGGCATCCTTATCGTCAGTTTCATCTTCAAGCAAAACAGACTCGACAATATCTTCTCCAAAACCCTCAGTTTCACCCTCAGCAGGGCCAAACTCTCCACTACCTTCCCTCTTTCCCTTACTCAACTGTCCCATTTCCTCTCTGTACTGACCTCCACCACGAGCTTCCTTGTTCAGCATCGAAAACGAATCCTGAGCATCAGCTGCCGATACAGAATGAAGACTTTTACCCATAGGTGGTCCAGGATGATCAACCTGCTGAGTAAGATTGAACCTTCCCTCGTCCTGGATAGATAATCTCCTTAATCTATCATTCTCAGCACTCAAATCAACAGCACTTTTATCCCATGCATTATGATGCTCTCCCTTTGCATTATCATGACTCCTCTGAGAACTACCCATCATCCCTCTACCATCATAAATTCTCTGGAAACCACCCATCATCCCTCTATCATCATGATTCCTCTGGAAACTATTCATCATCCCTCTATCATCATGATTACCCATCATCCCTCTACCCATCAGCATCCCTCTATCAGCATCCCTAGTTAACAAATCTCTATCCCATGCACGCTGGTTACTCGAGAATCCAGGAGGAGGAGTAGACTTGGCACCTCTACCGTTATTCCCAATGGGACCCCAGTTTCCTCTTCCAATGCTCCCAGGATGAGAAAAGTTTGGATCTTTACTAGAATTCAAGCTCCCGTTGAGAAACCCACTTTGAGTCGCATCTCCAGAGAAAGAACCAAACACAAGCCTTTGCGGCTGCTGCTGCACCATCGAGTGATGAATACCAGCTCCATTAAACCCTAATCTATAAGCATCTTCTCCTGATAACCTCTGATTACCATCGAATTGGTTCGACGGAAAAGGGTTTTCTTGAAATTGAGGAAACCCTAAGAGATTGGGAGGCGATGAGGCGTGGGGCCAAGGAGGAGTACCGTTAGAAGCCCAATTCGAATTCAGGGTGGGACCAACGGCTGCGATTGCTGGATCGAGAGTGAACGACTGTGAAGGAGGAGGAGGAGCTGGTGGTCTGATCGGTGGACTCTGCTGGTGAGGTCTTCTGTGTAGAAGAGAGAGTAGAAACTCTCCGCCGCCGTTGTTGTCTGATGGTGGAGCTGGAGAGTCGCCGCCTCCACCTTCCGCCATTGAAGAGAGAAAGTGAGACGATCTTTGGGAAGTCGACGATCTTTCAATTTCTCACTGTTGTGTGAACCGATCCGATCTCGTGTCTTTTATATATTCATGATACTCTCTCCACCCTCCGATGTTTGGATTTATATTTCTAATTATTAATCAGGAAATCATCAAATTTTTTAACCCAAGAAAAAAGGAAATTATCTAATTAATTAAATAAAGTATTTTTTAAAAAAAAATTGGTACAGAACATTGCCTTAAACCGGTTGAAAACCGATCTGTAACTAAACCACACTACAAGTTCAATATGACAAGCAGTTCTTAACCCCTTTGCTGCAGAGTTGATGAGAGGGTTTTGGGTTTATCCTCATGACTAGCTGTTCCCTTGTGTAAGCAAGCATCTTCAGCTATTTTTAGATTATTACAGGAAGAAGGAATGTGTTTGGCAACAATTGTGGAATGCAAACATGACAATTATGGGAGGTTATCTTAAGAATACTCACCAACCTTTCTTCTTCACCTCTGTTCTTGCTCTATGTTGTGTTGTGTCCTCTCATCTCTACCATTGTAAAATAAAATCTCTAGTTCGCAATCTTATTATACAAAAGCATATGACTCAGTGACCAGAGTTCTAGTTCCAGGAAACACCAATGTTTATTTTTTTTATTAAGCTCCAGTGGCAATGCACTCTGTTTGAATCAATCCCATGCCCACAATATCTTTCTGCATTTACTTTCGTTACTTCTTATTATTCTCTTTTCTTCACTTATAGGTTCTCGTTTGTGCATAGATTCAACATATTTCTAGCTCAAATGGTTAAAAAGGTGGTCTGAATAATAGATTCTGCATTAGTAGTTGAAATAGTCTTGCAATGACATACTAATCTTCATAACACTATTAGCAAGAATCTAATGTTATGGAATTAAACAGCTTCTACAACTAGCAATTGGTTTAGTGTTTTTGAACCAGACAAATCTACACTTGTTTGAGGCTCATCTTCACCGTGCTTTCTTCCTTGACTTAAATGGAAACCCCATAGGCGGAGACGGCGAGAACTCAAACGGCAAATGCGGTGGCTCAGACGCGCCGGTAAGCATCTCAACAATCTCCTTCATCGTCGGTCTCTTAACCGGAGATCTTTGCAGACAAAGCAACGCAATAGTAACACAAAGAACCGCTTGCTCCTTCTCCAAAGAATGTATAGACTTATCAACCAACTCCAATAAGTTACCATGACAAGCCAACTGCTTAGCCCATGATATCAGATTAGCCCTCTCGAACTCCGACATAGGCGACGCGGTCACCTGCAACGGCCGTCTCCCGGAGACAAGAACCAAGAGCAGAACCCCGAAACTGTAGACATCGCATTTCTCAGACAACACACCTCCACCACATTCCGGTGCAATGTAGCACACCGTGCCTCTCATGCTCGGTGTGCTGCTTACTCCACCGCTCTTCTGAACATTCACATCACACCATAGACCAGAATCTTGACTTTGTTTTTTAACTGATTTTAAATCTCCGCTTAACCCATCTACCCACCAGTCTATACTATTCCTCTTTTTCCTCTTGGTAGGATTATGAGACTGTTCATCATCATTGTCTCTGTGAAACCAAGATTCAATGCTTGAGATTGAGCTTAACCCTCTTTTCTTTTTCTTCTTCCTCTTCTTTCGAGTTAGCTCCTCGCAAAACTCTTCCTTCCACCACTCTCTAGGCTTCCTCTTCTTCTTCTTCTTCTTAGAGATTGATGACGATGCTGACCCATCACCGTTTTTGATCCACTCCTTGTTGTCTTTCTTAATCTCACTCCCAATCCACTCCATCACATAGTCTTTCACACTCCCTGACTCAACCACTCGTCTGCTTCCACCGTTGTTGTCTTGTTTCCACCACCAATCTCTCCTCGAGCCCACCTTTTGCTTCCCACCACTCTCCACACTCATTTTCTCCGGTGATTCTCCTCCCGGAGACGTAACAGCACAGTTCTCCGGCGAGGGTATCAATGCCTGTCCCGGAGACGCCGTCAAGACGCTAACAGCACCATTCTCCGGCGAGGGTATCAATGGCGCTCCCGGAGACGCCGTCAAGACGCTAACAGCACAATTCTCCGGCGACTGTATCAATCCCCCTCCCGGAGACGCCGTGCAAACGCTGCTTCCGCAACCATTCTCCGTCGCCGGAGACGTTACAGCACAGTTCTCCGGCGAGGGTATCAATGCCGGTCCCGGAGACGCCGTGAAAACGCTACTTCCACAATTCTCCGGCGAAACCACCGATCCCACCCCCGGAGAAGCTCCAATCCCATTCTCCGGCGAGAAACTCACGGCGTTGCCCTCTTCGAACAGAGTAATCACACTCTCACACTCCTCAAGAATCGACCCGTTATCATCTTCCTTTCTCTTCCCGTCATCATCATCTTCCTCAATCAGAATCCTAGTCTCGTCCCCACCACCACTCACCAAAGCCAAAGACTCAGACTTTACCCTCGCCAGACCAAAATCTCCGATCTTTGCCTTGAAATCGGAATCAAGAAGGACGTTACTCGGCTTCACATCACCGTGAATGATCGCCGGATCACACCGGTGGTGAAGAAACTCAATCCCCTTAGCAACATCAATCGCAATCTCGAACCTTTTCCTCCAATCCATAAGCTCCTCGCACTTGAGAGCCCCAAGAAGCGCCTCCTGCAAGCTCCGGTTAGGCATGAGCTCGTAGACCAGCACGAGCCTCCGGTTACGCCGATCGGAGGAGAATCCGAGGAGGGAGACGACGTGAGGAGAGGCGGTGAGGTGAGAGGAGAGAGAGAGCTCGTTGTGAAACTCGCGCTCGCCTTGTAAGGCCCCGGCGGAGGAGTCCATGACCTTGACGGCGAGGGAGGTTCCGTTAGGGAGATCGGCTTTGTAGACGGTGCCGAACCCGCCGTGGCCGAGCTGGGAGGAGTCGGAGAACGAGTTCGTCGCGCGGCGGAGCTGGGAGTAGGAGAAGCGGCGGCATTGGTAGTGCTGAGGAGAGGCATCCGAGGGAGCGGTGCGGTTACGGGAGAGTTTCCGGTAGAGGAGGATGGTTAGGAGGACGAGTAAGGCTCCGGTTAAGGCGAGGGAACCGGTTAGGATAACCGGAAGCGTCTGGAAACGGTTATGAACCGGCGGAGAGGGGGGTGATGGCATTTTGGGAAGATTTGAGAAGAAGTTTTGGATTCATTCCATAGAAGAAGAAGGTGATAAGGGGAAAAGCGCGTGACGGTGAGATTCACGAGGGTTTTCGGGTTTTTAGTTTGAAAGGGTCCCACAGTGGACCTAATGAGATTTAATTGGGGGGAAGTGATGGTGAAGTCAACCTCACTCGCCCTCACGCGCATGCCTCATGTGAGTGTGGTTTAGAGCTAACTGGTGATTAAAGAACAAGAAGTTGTTGTTCTATTGACAAAGCCATGTGATAATGTTTGAATAATTTTGAGTACTTATCCTACAAAAACTATAATAATTTAGATTATTAGATCAAAAAGAAATTATCTACACATAAGCTAGATATTTTATAGCTATTTTTTGTATAATCATAGTTTTTTTTTTTAATTCTATGGATCTGTTCCTTTTTATATGCAAACGTGCTAGTGACGTCAGAGAAAAGAGGCATTGTTCTGGTCGCTTTTTGTGGTGATGAGATTTTGACCTTTTCAGATTTTCGCCTTTTATCGCTTTGGTCTTACTCTTGTTGGATTTTCGCTTTGTTTGTTTTGGTTTTTAACTTTTTACCCAATTTTTTGAACCAAAATACAAGTCACTAGGTGTAATTAGGGGTTTGACTTTGGTAACATAACTTGAAAAGGGAATCTATAAAAAGTGGCAAAAAGAAAAGAGACAACACACAAAGCTTTTTCAGGTTATTGCAGATTCAGATTAGTCTTTTTACTTTAAGTTTTTTTTCTTTCTAAAAGAGATCGAGATTAGAGAAGAAGAAGTGATTGAGTAAAGTAATAGAAATGTTCATGTGAGTTCCACTACTTAACCTCTTTTTTCTTAAAAAGAAAAATTAAAAATCATTCAACACTACTATACGGAGCGTTACAGCCAACACTTGTCGGGGCCCGTGACCTTGGCCCTCCAACTCTCCACCACCGTTACATAAATTAAAAGTTACTATAAGTTTATAATGTGCTATTATCTTTTCATGATTTTTTGTTTATGTTCCACAGAATCATCCAAGAATTAACACTAACTGTTGCTCAAAAAAAGGAACAACCATTTGATTCAAGGTTATTTACTAGATAATCAATTTTTATTTTATACTTCAGGTTGAACATCAAGCTCTCCATGGTTGTATGATTCTACATGGTTTCTGAAACAATTTCCACGTGCTATGTAAGACCCATTGACAAATATGGACGTTTATATCTCACGACAAGTATACAATGAGTCGATCGGTCCACCAAGAATTTGAAATGTGTCTTGATTTCTTTAAGAGTTACAACCATGTACGTGACAGTTTTACGAACGTGTGATTATCTTGAAAGGAGATATAGTTTGTTCACTATATATATATATATATTATAAGAAAAATTTTCTAGGATAATTCTTTTTAAGTTTTTTGTCAAAAAAATAGCTTCAATGAAAAAAATAATTAAAATTTAGTAAAATATATATTTTTTTAGGGTTAACTAATCTAGACTTAAAGTGAAGATGAAAAGTTTGAGGATAGAGTTTCAAATTTTAAAAATTAAAAATTAAAAATTTCAAAATAAAAATTAGCTATTTTGGTCTTTTTTTTAATGACTATTTCTGTGATAAAAATTTAAAAAGGGCTATTTGAGATCATTTTCCTATATATAAAGATATGCACTATATAATTTTATTTTTATCATAAAGAAAAAAGCAAGTAAAGCAAATCGGTCGTGATCCTGAAATGTGCGTTATGTCTCTGCTCTTATGTTTAGTCTTATCATGCTTCCTTTTGTTTTACTTCTTCGTCACCGTGAAAACGAGAAGCAGTTCTCGCGGCAGTAGTCGAGCCACACTTCCACCGGGTCCTCCAAAGCTGCCAGTGGTTGGAAACATATTCCAAGTCGGATACAGTCCTCACCGTTCGCTCACTACTCTCTCGAAAATCTATGGACCAATAATGGGTCTAAAACTTGGAAGTTTAACTACCATAGTCATATCTTCACCAGAGGCAGCAAAAGAGGCACTAAAGACACAAGACCATCATTTATCTGCCCGAACCTTTAATGATCCGGTTCGAGTCTTTGACCACCATGAATATTCTTTTGCATGGGGTCCTCCCTCAGCTCGTTGGAGGTAGTCTTTGTTTTATTTTATTCAATTTGAGTATGAACTTGATCAAGCCCCCTTAGCAAGTAGGATCCTTATTCAAAGAGTGAGGAGGCATGCCGTAGTATAATAGAAATTTAATATATCATTTATTTTATTGGCTTGCATGGGGTAATTTGGTGTATGTAAGGATCAAGGTGATCATCCTGATCTTAGGATTTGTAGTTATTCAAATAATTACACAGCTAATGAAAACAAACTATATAGAAGAATAATCACCACAATTTGTTATTCTCTATTTTACGCTTTAAAGAGTCCAAATTCACAACCGAACTCTAGATTGTAACACATGGACGACACTAACACATATCACATAGTTTGGTTTTACGTTTATGTTCGTTTTCTCAAACCATATTTTAGTGTTTTAATATTGTTTTTGTCTTTATAAATTGTAGACGTAAGTTATATAATTTTTTAAGAATATTTTTTGTTCAAATGAACGTCGTTGAAAGCACAAAATTAACGGATTAACGGAAATCACCATACTTAAATTTGTTAAATATACACATGACATGACTATATGTAGGTATATCATTTCAGGTTTCTAAGGAAAATAACAACAATGCATTTGCTATCAACGCAACGCCTAAACGCCATGGAGCCTCTAAGGATGAAGAAAGTGGAGGAACTCATGAGTTTCATTAACAAATGTTGTGAGAGAGAAGAAGCTGTTGACATAGCTCGTGCTTTTTTCGTCACAGCTCTCAATATCATCTCAAATGCTTTGTTTTCCACTGATTTCGCGACCCATGATTCCAAGTCATCTCATGAGTACCACAACACGGTTATTAGCTTGATGAACGTCACGGGGAAACCCAACGTTGGAGATTATTTCCCGTTTCTTAGGTTTCTTGATCTACAAGGCACCCGTAAAGAAGCAACTCTTTGCACACAGAGATTATTCAAGGTTTTTCAAGACTTCATTAATGCTCGGATGGCCAAGAGATCATCTCAGACAGAGCGGAAAGATGTTTCTAGCTTCGATATGTTAAATACCCTTCTGGATCTTACACAGGAAAACAAAGCAGAACTGAGTTTAAATGAAATCAAACACTTTCTTCAAGTAAGTCTTGATAATCTAATACTATAAAATAAAAGTACTTAGCTTATTAACTAATAACTATACATATATGTAGGACTTGTTTACAGCGGGCACAGACACAAACTCCAGTACAATGGAATGGGTAATGTCAGAGTTAATCCGTAACCCAGAGAAAATGGTCAAAGCTCAGAGTGAGATACGGCAGGTGATTGGTGAAAACGGTGTCGTTCAAGAATCTGATATCCCCAGGCTTCCTTACTTGCAAGCAATTCTGAAAGAGACTCTTCGTTTGCATCCAGCAGCTCCTTTGATCCCTCGAAAATCAGAATCAGATGTCCACATCTTTGGTTTCCTCATTCCTGAAAACGCCTCGGTATATCACATCATATCATGTGAAAACACACTACGTATAACTAACTTGGGAAGCACGTTAACCTAATTTCTTTTTTAGGTTTTGGTGAACGTCTGGGCGATAGGACGAGACTCGAGTGTATGGGAGAATCCGATGAGGTTTGAACCAGAAAGGTTCTTGTTACGAGAAATCGATGTGAAAGGCAAAGATTTTGAGCTGATACCGTTTGGAGCGGGACGAAGAATGTGTCCAGGAATGTCAATGGCTCTTAGAACAATGTCTTTGGTGCTTGCCTCTCTTCTCTACTCCTTTGACTGGAAGGCTCAAAAGGGTGTCGTTGCTGAAAACATGGACATGACTGATGCCTTCGGTGTTACCTTACGGAAGGCCAAGCCTCTACGTGCCGTACCCACCAAAAGATCTGTGCGGTCGTCTTTATAAGTGTTCTTAATCTCGTATATAGATAATTTTGTTCTGTTGTACTCATCCCAATAATGTCATGTTGAATGTCTCTTGTTTGTATTCTTGTACGACGTTTGCAAAAATTATATCAAAATTAAGCTAGTAGTGCAAATACACACATGTATATGGTTTGCGGAGTACCAAACAAAGTTGATTTACTCGCAATTAAATCGTTTTGACATTTTACGACAAGAGGAGTCCACTTGTATCAATTCGGATCTAACCACCGGAACGATGATTTTGGACCATACATAAACATCGATAGATCTTTCTGAAATTTATGTTTTTTTTATTCTTTATCGACAACGTTTGTTATTTACACTAATATATTTAAATGCGTTGAAGCTTGATGTTTCATTTCAACGAAAATATCAGTTGACAAAAATAAATGGACATCATGTTAGGAAAAACTCTGTTCCTCTTAGGTTGCTTTATCTTATCATGTTTCTTTATCATCTCAACCACAAGATCCAGACGAAGGAAATCTCTTACAGCAGCTGCGACTCCTCCAGGGCCTCCACGGCAACTCATCATCGGAAACATTAACCTTGTTGGAAAGGATCCACACCGCTCATTTGCGGACCTCTCAAAAACATATGGACCAGTCATGAGTCTTAAGCTTGGATTTTTAAACACAGTGGTCATAACTTCACCAGAAGCTGCAAGAGAAGTCTTAAGAACACACGACCAAGTCTTGTCTAACCGTGGCTCCAATAACTCGATAAATTCCATCAACCACCAAGAGTTTTCCCTTGTCTGGGCTCCTTCATCCTCGCTTCGTTGGAGGTATAGTTAATATGATCACTTTCCATTTTAATTATTCATTTTCTATGGTTTTATTTGACTAATAATGGGTGGTGGTTATCTTGTCTATATATGTTGATGTCTTGTTTTTTAGACTACTGAGAAAACTGTCAGCGACTCTGCTCTTCTCACCGCAGCGTATGGAAGCCACCAAAGCGTTGAGGATGAAAAAGGTGAAAGATCTTATAAGCTTTATGAGTGAAAGCAGCGAGAGAGAAGAAGCTGTCGACATTTCTCATGCATTATTCACCACAACTCTTAATATCATTTCGAATATTCTGTTTTCGGTCGACCTCGGTAGCTATGACCCATTGAAAGAGTTGAATGGGTTTAAAGACACGGTAATTGGTGTCATGGAAGCTATTGGAAACCCAGATGCTGCTAACTACTTTCCATTTCTTCGGTTTCTTGATCTGCAAGGTAATAGCAAGAAGATGAAAGACAATATCGAGAGATTGTTTAAGGTTTTCCGTGGGTTTATCGATGCTAAAATAGCAGAACAATCATTGCGGAATAACCCTAAAGATGTCACAGACAGTGATTTCGTGGATGCGCTTCTTCATCTTACCGAAGGAGATGGAGCAGAGCTCAACACTAATGATATCGAACACTTTCTCTCAGTAAGTCTTACCATATTGCATACTCCCTCTAATTTAAATGATTGATGTATTAGCTTATGTGTTTATTTAAAAATTAATGCTGTAGAATTTAAATAGTGCATTTAATTTTATAATAAAATATAAATATAAAAATAAGTGATTAAATTTTATTAGAAAACACATTAAACATTAAACTACATTAAAATAAAAATAGAAAGTAATGGATAAACAGCGTATTTAATTTTTCTTAATTTGTGTAAATATATGAAACATCAATCTTTTGAATATATAGAGTATTTTTAAGTCATATGAATGATTATAAAACGGACAGAACTATAAACTTAGACAATAATGGATCATATGTACTCATGTATCAGGACCTGTTCACGGCAGGCGCGGATACTAGCTCTAGTACCGTTGAGTGGGCAATGGCAGAGTTACTTAGTAACCCTAAAACGATGGAGAAAGCTCAGGCGGAGATTGATCATGTGATAGGCCAAAAGGGTATTGTTCAAGAGTCTGATATATCAGAATTGCCATATTTACAAGCGGTTGTGAAGGAAACTTTCCGGATGCACCCGGCTGCTCCGCTGCTCGTCCCTAGAAAAGCTGAAGCTGATGTGGAGGTTCTTGGATTTATGGTGCCTAAAGACACTCAAGTTTTGGTGAACGTGTGGGCCATAGGACGAGACCCGAGCGTGTGGAAGAATCCGACCCGATTCGAGCCAGAAAGGTTTTTGGGGAAAGAGACAGATGTGAAAGGTAGAGATTATGAACTTACACCGTTTGGAGGCGGACGGAGAATTTGTCCGGGATTGCCTTTGGCTGTGAAGACTGTGAATCTCATGCTTGCTTCTCTTCTTTATTCCTTTGACTGGAAGCTTCCAAACGGCATCAATCCTGAGGACTTGGACATGGACGAGACATTTGGTCTCACATTGCATAAGACCAACCCGTTACATGCCATTCCCATCAAGAAGCGGCCCATTAATTAACCATTGTGGTACACGTGTGTTTCGTAAGTACGAATATAGTTTCACACTCGAATAATTTTGGACCTTATGATTTTAAATAAACACAAATAATCTCAAGTACTCTTTTTTTTTTTTGAAACCCAACTTCCATTCATTAGATAAATAAACTTAGGTGGGAGCCATGGCCCCTCTCCATAAACATTCAAACTCTGTTTTTTTTCTCTCGAAATCTCAACTACTCTATTGTATGATTTTCTTTCCTTGACTACGTGATCCATGTGAACCATATTTTATTTTCAGAGAATATTCATAAAAAGTAAATTGTTATCTTGTTCTACACCCTTTTTATTGTACATATATAATTCAGCCAATAAAATACACTTAAATATAACTGTTAAAGTACATCAAATAGATTAATTTACATGGAAATTTGAGAGGGGGGGGGGGGTGGGGTGGACCCAAACATTGTTGTAAAGTAGAATAGCGGAACATGTTAGAGGCAAATAAAATTGACATTGTAAAAGTTAGAGATTGAGTTGTTTAGCTCAAACTTTTTGCTCTTTTAAAACACGACCGTTTACAATGAGCCAAGTTTTAGGTATATACGTATCTCTTGTGATTGGTCGCTAGTAGTTTGATTTTTTCAAAAATGACGGGTTTTGACATATGGTGACAAATGTCAGATCCCCTCACCGAAACGATGGATTTGGACCATAAATACAGAGTTTGTAGAAATATTTGCTTGTTGCACACTAATATATAATTAAATGGTTAGAAGCATGATGTTTCATTTCAAGAAAAATATCATTTGAGAAAAAAAGGATGGAGTTCATCTTAGGACAAGCTCTGTTCCTCCTCTTTTGCTTTATCTTATCATGTTTTCTTATCATCTGTACAACAAGATCAAGAAGGAAATCTTTTGAGGCCGCGGCTACGCCTCCTGGACCTCCACGACTACCTATCATCGGAAACATTCACCTTGTCGGTAAAAACCCACACCATTCATTTGCCAACCTCTCAAAAACTTATGGACCAGTAATGAGTCTTAAGTTTGGAAGCTTAAACACAGTAATCATAACTTCGCCAGAAGCTGCAAAAGAGGTTTTAAGAACACATGACCAAGTCTTGTCTTGGCGCAGCTCCACTAACTCGATACGTTCCATCAATCACCACGAGGTTTCCGTTGTCTGGCTCCCTCCATCGTCGGCTCGTTGGAGGTATAATTAATATCAACTTTTATTTATCAGGTTTTTATTTTCTCAAAAATATGTCAATTTTGTTAGGAGTAATCCAGAATTACCCCTAGAATATTTTTTTGTAGTTATTAAGAAAATTATTATATTTGTGTATAAGTAAGATTTTTTTTTTTGACCAAATGTATAAGTAAGATTTCTTATTCTATTATGTGTAAGAAATTTGCTAGACAAATAATGAATTTTGTATAAATTAGATTAAAACCTAATGAATAACCTAGAGAAAGTACTCTAAATTTATCATGGTAATAACTTTCCTAATAACTAATAAATTTTGCATCATTATAACAATCACAGAGTTCTATGCCAGTTAAGTCATTCGGCGATTAAGTTTAATAACTAAAATACAATAAAACTTATATTCTTCTCTGTATATATATATATATATGCCCTGTTCGTTTGTACATCTGGAAAATGCATCCAGATGGTCCATCTAGATGTATCATCCAGATGCTTCATCTGGGTGTTTTTCGTTTCTTCATTTCGTTCATGCATCCAGATGAATCATCTGAATGCAACTATGTTCGTTTGCTTTTCATTTTTTAACTTCCATCTGCATCCAGGAGGACTTGTTAATAAAATGACTAAAATATAACTTTTTACGTTTCAACGGAAAAATAGCATTTTTACGGTTTTGGCCGAAAATATTTTTGCGGTTTTTGAGGAAATATGTGTGTTTTCGCGAAAAAGTGCATTTTTATGGTTTTGGCGAAAAAATATGTTTTATGGGTTTGGCAGAAAAATACGTTTTTGCGGTTTGGACGGAAAAAGTGTGTTTTGAAGTTTTGGCGCAAAAAGTGTTTTTGACGGGAAAAGTTTTTTTTCACGATTTTAGCGGGAAAAGTTATTTTTGCGGTTTTGGCGGGAAAATATACTTTTCCGGTTTTGGCGGGAAAATACATTTTTCCGGTTTTGGCGGGAAAATACATTTTTCCGGTTTTGGCGGGAAAATGCGCTTTTCCGGTTTTGGCGGAAAAATACATTTTCCGGTTTTGGCGGGAAAATACGTTTTTCCGGTTTTGGCGGGAAAATAAGTTTTTTTTTTTGGGTTTGGCGGGAAAATACATTTTTCCGGTTTTGGCGGGAAAATGTGTTTTCCGGTTTTGGTGGAAAATTCAGTTTTCTGGTTTTGGCAGAAAAATTTTGTTTTCCAATTTTGGCGGGAAAATTCTGTTTTCCGGTTTTGGCGGGAAAATTGTGTTTTTTTTTGGTTTTGGCGAGAAAATTGTGTATTTTGGTTTTGGCGGAAAATTTGTGTTTTTCGGTTTTGGCGGGAAAATTGTGTTTTTCAATTTTGGCGGAAAAATGTGTTTTTTCGGTTTTGGTGGGAAAATTCTGTTTTCTGGTTTTGGTGGGAAAATTCCATTTTTCAGTTTTGGGAGGAAAATTCCATTTTTCGGTTTTGGCGAGAAAATTGTGTTTTTCGGTTTTGGCAAAAAAATGCGTTTTTTTGTTTTGGCGAGAAAATGCGTTGTTTCCGGTTTTGGTAGGAATATGCGTTTTTTGGGTTTTGGTCGAAAAATGTGGTTTTACTGGTTTAGCCGAAAAAATGTGTTTTAATGAAACATGTGTGTTTTATATTTTTTGCGGAAAAATGCATCTTGCGGTTTTGGCGGAAAAGTGTGTTTTTCCGTTTTTGCGAGAAAATGTATTTTTTGGTTATAGTGGAAAAAAGTATATGCAAAAAAATTGAATTTACGGTTTGAAAATAATATTTTGATTTTAAAAGGTCATTTGTCATTTTAGACTGAACTAAATGCATCTGCATCCAGATGCACCATCAAGACTCACCTTCATTTGGGTGAGAATTTGAGATGAATTTTTAAAAATTCAGTTGGGTGATCCATCTGGATGTAGCATTATAATGCACTAAACGAACATCAATTTGCATCTTCACCCAGATGGATCAGCTGGGTGAGCAAACGAACAGGGCCATATATTTTTTTTTGAATTTATCTGATTACGTCGAATCTGTACATCTAATAAAACATGCGATTCAATTCTGCATTTTATGCGATTACGTAATATTAATCCAAAAGCAGTGGTCTAATAAGTGGTTGTCTCTGTTTTTTTGTTGTTGTTGTTGTTTCCTAAGGCTGCTGAGGAAACTGTCGGTAACTCTACTGTTCTCTCCGCAGCGTATCGAAGCCACAAAAGCCTTGAGGTTGAACAAAGTGAAGGAGCTTGTGAGCTTCATGAATGAAAGCAGCGAGAGAGATGAACCTGTTGATATTTCTCGTGCATCATTCATCACAGCTCTTAATATCATATCCAACATTCTGTTTTCTGTCGATCTCGGTAGCTACGACTTGAAGAAGTCCAATGAGTTTCAGGACGCGGTGATCGGTGTCATGGAAGCTATCGGAAATCCAGACGCTGCTAACTACTTTCCGTTTTTGGCGTTTCTTGACATGCAAGGTAATAGGAAGGCCATGAAGGTTGCCTCAGAAAAGTTGTTTAGGGTTTTCCGTGGGTTCATCGATGCAAAAATAGCAAAAAGATCACTAAGGAATAGCCGTGAAAATGTATCCACCCACGATTTCGTGGATGCGCTTCTCGACCTCACAAAAGAAGATGAAGTAGAGCTCAACACTAACGATTTTGTACACCTTCTCTTGGTAAGTCTTACCATATTGCATACGCTAGAATCATATGATTCGAGATTTAAAATGAAGCAGACAAAAAAATGCGTGAGGGGCTCTACTAGTACGCCTAAACAAGGCCTAGGAGTATATATATATATATATTTTTACAAAAATAATAGATCATTTGTATTTATATTTCAGGACCTGTTTGGAGCGGGCACGGACACAAACTCTAGTACCGTGGAATGGGCAATGGCAGAGTTACTTCGAAGCCCTAAAACAATGACAAGAGCTCAAGCTGAGATCGATCATGTGATCGGTCAAAAAGGGTTTGTTGAAGAGTCTGATATCTCAGAACTGCCGTATCTACAAGCGGTTGTGAAGGAAGTTTTCCGGTTACATCCAGCTGCTCCTTTACTTGTCCCCCGAAAAGCAGAATCAGATGTGGAGGTTCAAGGGTTCAAGGTGCCTAAAGACACTCAAGTTTTGGTGAACGTGTGGGCCATAGGACGAGACCCAAGCGTGTGGGAGAATCCAACCCGGTTTGAACCAGAAAGGTTTTTAGGTAAAGAGACTGATGTGAGAGGTAGAGATTATGAGCTGACACCGTTTGGAGCCAGAAGAAAAATCTGTCCAGGATTGCCTTTGGCTGTGAAGATAGTGCCTCTCATGCTTGCTTCGCTTCTCTATTCTTTTGATTGGAAGCTTCCAAACGGCGTCGCTTCAGAGGACTTGGACATGGACGAGACCTTTGGTCTCACATTGCATAAGACCAACCCATTACATGCCGTTCCCGTCAGGAAACGCCATTAGTTAGCCATTGTAGTATATATTTCTTTTATAGGTATGAATAAAGTTTCACGAACCGAATAAGGTTGACCTTGTGGGGTTATATCTCAAGGCCTATCAGTGATTATTTTCTTTTTTGAATAAATGTCAAATTTATTTAACTCAAAAGAAAGCATCATCATTCCCATTCCTCTGTAATTGGATCAAAAGGACTGAAAGAATTATCTTGACGCAAACCGTAGAATCACTGCATTGTCAGTGAATTTTCATTATTGATTAATGGCTTTTTTCTACACCATTTTTTGTTTCTTAATGCACATACATATACACTAGTTTCTCCCATCAATTCATAACCTACTTATTTTTGACTAAACCTTCATATTAATGAGAAATCTTTATCTTCTTCACTATGATTAGAGTTTGAGTTTCTTTAAAGGAACGGTAGCAATGAGAAATGTGTGGGAAACCAATTAGAACCAAAGGAGAAAAATATCTCAATAATTTGGACGGTGCAGTGACATTTGAAGATAAGGACAAGAAGTTCTTTTGAAACTCATAAAATTATTTTTCTTCCGCCTAAGTATCTTCATTTCCACATGTCTTTGTCTATCCAATATATGAGATTGCCTGCTTATGACATATGAATGAATTGATTTGTCGTTTGGTTTCAACTGGGTATATTATTAGCAACAGCGAAGATAAGAAGATAAACAGCAGGGTCCTAGAAATGGACCAAGGTTTTGGTGTTACCTTGCACAATATATAAACAGTAAATAAATTTTGTTTTATGCTTTGGACTTTAGCTCAAACAACTATATACAATATCTTAACGACTGTTTACGCCGGTACGTGTACGTATCTAGTGTGTGATGGATCCTTGGTCGCAAATGACGTCCACTAGCAAGAATTTGGAGCTTATCGACGGTATAGGTCGATTTGGAACTTTCAAAATAAATAAATATAAAGTTTCCTTGTTTTTGTCGACTTTAGATAAGGAAACATGATAACATGATACAAAACTCGTCTTGAGATGATGTCCAAGATATAATATATATAGTAGTTATATTTGTGTAGTTTTATTATCACTTGAGAACACACAGATGGACATCATCTCAGGACAAGCTCTGTTTCTTTTCTTTTGTTTTATCTTATCATGTTTCCTTATCTTCACAACCGTAAGATCCCGAAGGAGCTCTCACGGAGCTGCAGCGCTGCCTCCGGGACCTCCACGGTTACCCATCATCGGAAACATGCACCTAGTGGGAAAGAACCCACACCGCTCATTTGCCCACCTCTCGGAAACATATGGACCAGTCATGAGTCTTAAGCTTGGATGTCTAAATACAGTGGTCATAGCTTCACCAAACGCTGCGCGAGAGGTTCTACGAACACAAGACCAAATCTTGTCTGGCCGCTACTGGAATGAAGCCGTACGATCCATTGATCATCATTCTTTTTCTGTCGCTTGGCTTCATCCATCATCTCCTCTTTGGAGGTAACTCATTGTTTTTCTTTTCTATCAACTAGAAAGTTTAAGATCTTTGACCATGATGATCTTTGCGATCCACTAGACTTGAACTCAAATCCGGTAGCTAGCACTGATGAAACATCGGTCTAAGTGGTTTGAGGTAACCGTTGCTAAGTTTTTTTTTTCCTATTGGTAGTCTTTTTATTTGTCATCTGCTCTACCAACTGAGCTATCCCGGTCATTACCAAAATATTATCCTCATTATACTAGATGACTGTCCCGGATATATAACTGCTGTATACATAACATATAGTTACCTTAACCGAACCAATAGATTTGTGTATTTGATTAAAAAAATAATTATGTTATATTTTTCAGGCTGTTGAGGAAAATATCAGTTACTCATCTGTTCTCACCACAGCGTATCGAGGCCACCCAAGCTCTACGGATGAAGAAGGTGCAAGAACTAATCACCTTCGTGAGTGAATGCAGTGATAGAGAAGAAGCTGTTGACATTTCTCGTGCATCCTTCGTCACAGCCCTCAATATTATTTCTAATATTTTGTTTTCAATCGACCTCGGTAACTACGACTCCAGGAAGTCCAGTGACTTCCAGGACATGGTGATTGGTGTCATGGAATCTGCAGGAAATACAGACCTTGCTGACTTTTTCCCATTTATGAGATTTCTTGACGTGCAAGGTACTAGAAAGAAGTTCAAGGACTGCTCGGAGAGGTTGTTTAGGGCTTTCAGAAGATTGTACGATGATCGAATCAAGGGAAACTCATTGCAGACGGAGGATAAAGATGTTTCGAGCAAGGATTTTCTGGATGCGCTTATTGATCTCAACCAAGGAGATGAAGCTGAGCTAAACATGTATCAGATTGAACACCTTCTTCTCGTAAGTCTTCTCTTATTTTGCATGATATGGTCACATGAATGAACATTACAAAAGATTCGGATATATAATCATAATCGACACTCAAGATAAATCATCTTGGTGCCAAATTAGTTTGGAGATACTGGGGGTGATTGGTTGGGCTTTATCTCCATACTTTAGCTTTATTTATTTTTAAATCACTAAATTTTACCAATCATGCTTTAGCTTTACTTTTAAAAATTAAAATCTACATCAAGTTTTTATTTAATTTTACCAATCATGCTTTAGCTTTATTTTTAAAGCTACAGCAAAAAAAATAAAGCAAAACTTTTTATTATGCATTTTAGGCAAAAATGCTACATCATATTTTTATAGGCTGTAGAATCTGTAAAATGTAAAAAAAGATATCTATAATATCAAATAAATTATATAATCATAATAAAAACTTTTATAAATATTTTAATTTTGAATTTGAGTGTTTTTTAATTATTAAGATATTTAAATAATATAAATATTATTTGCATATCACTTTTTAAATTACAAAAATTTTTGATAATTTATAAACAAAAATATTAATATAAATTATTTTAATTCATAAAATAATAATTTTATATATACAACACATATTTCATATATTTTATTTTAAAATATCTACAGCCTATAACTTACAGCTACAACAAATTTAATTACAACAAAAGTCTCTGCAGAAAAAGTCTACAGCAACAACTTTACAACTACAACCAATTTATCTACAACTAAACATCTACAGTTAAATTTTTTAAGCCACAGTCGAACCAATCATCACCACTATTTCTTTTAATCAAGCTTCATATTCAACACATGAGTTTCCTAATGGAGTATGTATGCCGAAGTAATTTATTAAAAATTTCAATGAAATGAAAATTTAGAATAACTAAAATATATTATAGCTTGGAGCAAAAAAAAAAGGTTATTAATAGAGGAATTAGTGGAACAAATAAGTGGAATAAAGAATCAAAGATGAAAGAGGAATACTTTTGTTTAGAAACTGATTCGTCTACTAAATAGTAGAGAAACAATTATTTTTTTAAAAAAATCTTTGCAAATTCAGTCATTCTGTTTAGCAGACTAAGTGGAATTGGTCTCCACTAATTTGCATTTAAAATCGATTTTCTTTTACAAATTATCAAATTCCACCAATAGTGGAATTAGTCTCCACTAATTTTCACTTAAAATCGGAATTTTCTCACAATATATCAAATTCCACCATTTATTCTTATAATTGTGTAGGCAATTGCACTTTTAGTATATCTGAATTTAAGTATGTATAGTATGTGCATCTACCTGTCAGGACCTATTTTCAGCCGGCACAGACACAAACTCTAGTACGGTGGAATGGGCAATGACAGAACTACTCCAAAACCCAAAAGCAATGACAAAAGTTCAAGACGAGATCGACAGTGTGATAGGCCAAAATGGTGTCGTCCAAGAGTCTGATATCTCACAACTTCCATATTTACAAGCTGTAGTTAAAGAAACTTTCCGTCTCCATCTATTGGGATTAGGATAAATATAAAGTTTCCTATATTGTTGGGATTTAGACGATCTATGTATTTCCTTTTCCTAGCTAGGTTATGCTAAAGATGTTGTATATAAACACCTCTTGGTGAATGAATAAAGGACACAATTCTACATTATATTCATTATATGGTATCAGAGCTAAGATCTTACCAAAATTTCTTCTAAATCAAACTCATCAACGTTTGATCTAATTCTTCTTCTACTTCTAAATTCATCGTTCTAGATGTCTATTACTACTACTCCTACTTCCGCAACTACAGGCGTTCCTCCGGAGCTATCTCCTTATCACCTCCATCCATCCTATAACCCCGGGGTTCTTATCACATCTGTTCTTCTCACTCATGAAAATTACCAGGAGTGGTCGACAGAGCTTCGGAATTCTTTACAAGCTAAGCAGAAACTTGGCTTTATTGATGGAACAATATCAAAACCATCGGAGGATAGTCCTGATTTAGCACGGTGGCTGGCAGCAAATTCAATGATCGTCGGATGGATTCGTACGTCGATTGATTCAAAAGTTCGTTCGACGGTGGCACACGTACCGGATGCTCATAAACTATGGGAATCTTTGAGACTGCGTTTCTCTGTCAAGAATGGGACTAGAGTTCATCAACTCCAGGATGCTATTACTAACTGCAAGCAGGATGGACAATCAGTTCTGGAATACTACGGCAGGCTCACGAAACTATGGGAGGAACTCCAGAATCTCAAAACCATACGTACGTGTACATGTGCTGCGGCTGCTGATATTGAAAAAGACAAAGAAGATGCTCGAGTTCACAAGTTCCTCTTCGGGCTAGATGACTCACGCTTTATGTCTATTAGGTCACGGATCACAGACGAGGATCCTTTACCTGATCTTAACCTAGTCTACTCCAGAGTAGTTCGTGAGGAGCAGAACATGATCACAACTCGATCTACAGAACAACGAACCGATGCTTTAGGCTTCTCTGCTAAAAACGAGACCTCAAAGGATCTGTCGTTGTCGGTCAATAACTCTACACCTTCGCGCTCTAGGGATCCAGCTCGTACGTGCACACATTGTGGCAGGCCAGGGCATGATATTTCTGAGTGCTTTCTAGTACATGGGTTTCCCGAATGGTATCTTGAGAGACAAAACAACTCTACCTCGGGTACTCGTGGTGGACGTGGAGGACGTTCCAACTCAAACAGAGGCCGTGGCGGACGCGGTCGAGCAAATGCAACTCATGCATCAACTTCTATCAATGCTGATCAGATTGCTTCTTTGATCACGCTTCTACAAAACCAGCAGAGCAACCTCTCGTCCGAACGTTTGTCTGGTAAAACTACACTCACTGACGTTATTATTGACACAGGTGCATCGCACCACATGACCGGCGATCTCGCCCTACTACATGACGTACATGACATAGCTACTTCATCAGTTCTATGCCCTAATGGTCGTAACTCTCCGGCCACTAAACAGGGAACTTTGCGACTTAGCAAAGATTACATGTTGCATGATGTCCTATACGTGCCCGACTTTCATTGCACTCTCATCAGTGTTTCCAAATTATTAAAGCAAACGGGGTGTATCGCGATATTTACTGATACATTATGTGTTTTACAGGACCGTTTTTCGAGGACTCTGATTGGAGCAGGTGAAGAACGTGAGGGGGTGTACTACTTTACGGGAGTCAAAGTTGCACGAGTTCATGGGGCTACAAAGTCTTCAGATTCTTCAGTTCTGTGGCATCGTCGTCTTGGGCATCCGTCATACAAAATTCTATCTTCATTACCGGCTTTTAAATCCCTTATTATAGATTTTTCTGATTCTAGTCAATGCGATATTTGTTTTCAAGCTAAGCAAACTCGACGGGTTTTTCCCGATAGCCTTAATAAAGTTTCTGCACCTTTTGAACTTATTCATTGTGATGTTTGGGGACCATATCGCACACCAGCATCATGTGGTGCCGTATACTTTCTTACCATCGTTGATGATTTCTCTCGCGCAGTATGGACGTATTTGATGCTTGAAAAATCAGAAGTTGCTACTTTACTTAAGAACTTTTGTGCCATGTCGGAAAGGCAATTCGGACGTCCCGTTCGAATGATTCGCACGGATAATGGAACAGAGTTTACAGTCCTTCGGAAATATTTTCAGGAGCAGGGGATTGTACATCAAACTTCTTGCATTGATACACCACAACAAAATGCTCGTGTGGAACGGAAACACAGGCATATACTTAATGTGGCTCGTGCTTGCCTCTTCCAAGCACACCTTCCTTCCACGTTTTGGGGAGAAAGTATTTTAGCAGCTGCTCATCTTATTAACCGTACTCCTACAAAAGTTTTAGATGGCAAAACGCCATATGAAGTGCTTCACGGTAAACCTCCAGTTTTTGATCAACTTCGCGTTTTTGGATGTCTTGCATATGCACATAGGCGTGCGCGAGATAAAGATAAATTTGGGGCTAGGAGTCGCAAGTGTTTGTTTGTTGGTTACCCCTTTGGCAAGAAAGCATGGAGACTCTATGATCCAGAAACAAATGAATTCTTCATAAGCCGCGATGTTCTTTTCTTCGAAGACAAGTTTCCAGGGCTTCCTGATACAGAGTATGTTACACCACCAGTTATGCAAGAGGACGTAATAGACGATTGGCTACTCCCGACGGTGACATCTAGGGGGAGCACGCCAGCATCGCCACCTATTCCCTCTCTTGTGCCAACAGACTCGTCCATTCCATCTACAACAACTCAAAATCCTACAAACGCTTCTCCTACTACTGAGACTCTACCTTCATCGACGTCTCCTACTACTTCTATACCTTCTGATCCACTGCCTTTGTCTCCAACTACATCTCCGACTCAGGCTGTGTTACCTACGACATCAACGTCAGAATCAGAACAGCCTGACCACACTAAATCTCCAGGTCTATTGGAAGTACTTGGTCGTGGTCATCGTGCTAAAAAGCCGTCCATTCTACTCAAAAATTTTGTTGCTCATACTACAGAATCTACAAACCCCTCTCACGTTCTATCTTCTTCTGATCAGAGTTCTCTTCCACCGGTCTCAGGTAAGACACTGTATCCTATCGCTGACTACTTGTCTTCCTCTGTTTTTTCAGAGAAACATCAGGCTTTTCTTGCTCAGATCACCTCGGATTATGTTCCTGCAACCTTTAATGAAGCTATCCTTGATGAACGCTTCAAAGGTGCTATGAAAACCGAGGTCACTGCCTTAGAAGACAATCATACTTGGGACGTCACTACTTTACCCCCGGGGAAGAAGGCCATTAGCTGCCAATGGCTTTATTCCAACAAATATCGAGCTGATGGTACAATAGAGCGACCCAAAGCTCGACTGGTGGCGCATGGAAATAGACAAAAGGAAGGTCGAGACTACAAAGATACATTTGCTCCTGTCGCAAAGATGAATACTGTTCGTTTTCTACTTAAGTTAGCAGCAGCAAAGCGTTGGGAGGTACATCAGATGGATGTTCACAATGCATTTTTACATGGGGACTTAGAGGAGGAAATCTACATGGAATTACCACCAGGCTTCCGATCTTCTGATCCATCCAAAGTCTGCAGGCTTCGCAAATCACTCTATGGTTTGAAACAATCTCCTAGGTGTTGGTTTTCAAAGCTCAGTACTACACTTCTTGCCTTTGGTTTTACTCAGAGTTATGAAGACTATTCTCTTTTCTCACTTATCCAAGGAAATATATGTCTTCACATACTCGTCTATGTCGATGACTTCATTATTGCAGGCAACGATATTTCTACGATTCAGCGGTTTAAAACCTACCTTAACAAGCACTTCAAGATGAAAGATTTGGGAAAAATCAAGTACTTCCTTGGTCTCGAAGTTGCTAGAGGACCTGAGGGTATTTTTGTGTCACAGAGAAAATATGCTTTAGACATTGTTGCAGAATGTGGTCTCCTCGGTGCTAAACCATCTCCTGTCCCTACGGAGCTTAATCACAAGCTTCCATTGTCTAAAAGCCCGTGGCTTACTGATCCCGGCAAATATAGACGCCTAGTTGGTCGTCTCATCTATTTGACGTTTACTCGGCCTGAGCTAAGTTATATTGTTCATCTCCTTTCTCAGTTTATGCAAAGGCCTCGCGAAGATCATTGGCTGGCGGCCTTGAGGGTTGTACGTTACTTGAAAGGGACTCCGGACCAGGGTATTATGCTATCCTCTTCGTGTGATTTGCAGCTTACTGCTTACTGCGATGCTGATTGGTCTGCCTGTCCTATTACACGCCGGTCATTGAGTGCCTATGTGGTTCTCCTCGGTGATTCTCTTGTCTCTTGGAAGACAAAGAAGCAGCGTACTGTCTCGCGTTCATCTGCTGAAGCAGAATACCGGTCTATGGCTGATACTACGTGTGAGCTAAAGTGGCTTAAACGCCTGTTGGCTCAATTTGGTTTCTCTCATCCTCAACCAATGCGTATGTTTTGTGACAGTCAATCGGCCATTTACATCGCCAAGAACCCTGTCTTCCATGAAAGGACAAAACACGTTGAGAATGACTGTCATACAGTACGTGATGCTGTTCAATCCAAGCTTCTCACGACAGAACATATCTCTACTAAGCATCAACCTGCGGATCTCCTCACCAAGGCATTACCTACGCCTACATTTGATTACTTATTGTCCAAGTTAGGCATTCGGACACCGTCATTGCCAACTTGAGGGGGAGTATTGGGATTAGGATAAATATAAAGTTTCCTATATTGTTGGGATTTAGACGATCTATGTATTTCCTTTTCCTAGCTAGGTTATGCTAAAGATGTTGTATATAAACACCTCTTGGTGAATGAATAAAGGACACAATTCTACATTATATTCATTATACCATCCAGCTGCTCCGCTTCTCCTCCCACGAAAAGCAGAAACAGATGTGGAGATTCTTGGATTTCTTGTGCCTAAAGACACTCAGGTTCTGGTGAATGTGTGGGCTGTAGGACGAGACCCGAGTACGTGGGAGAATCCGAACCGGTTCGAACCAGAAAGATTTTTGGGGAAAGATACTGATGTGAAAGGTAAAGATTATGAGCTTACACCGTTTGGGGCTGGACGACGAATTTGTCCTGGATTGCCTTTGGCTGTGAAGACAGTGCCTCTCATGCTTGCTTCTCTTCTCTACTCATTTGACTGGAAGCTTCCAAACGGCGTCGCTTCTGAGGACTTGGATATGGACGAGAGCTTCGGCCTCACATTGCATAAGACCAATGCCTTACATGCTGTGCCTGTCAAGAAACGCGTCATTAGTTGACCGTTACTATTGCTATATTTGCTCTTGTTTAGTACTTGTAATAATTTCAGAAGTCATGCTATTCATGGCACGCTATAAGTTAAATTAAAAAATAATTTCAAATTATAGAAACCTTACAAAAATGGGGTTCGATGTAATACGGCACTCTAAGTCACAACCAAAATTTAATTAGGTCCATAACTTCATAGTCATTTAAAAAAATCTTACCATCCCGCAAATATTATCCATTCATTTTGATATGCAGTTTTATAAATCCTAAATTCCTAACATGTGATATCAGGATATGTTTGCAGCAGGCACGGATACAAGCTCTAGCACCCTAGAGTGGGCAATGGCAGAGTTACTTAATAACCCTAAATCACTAGCCATAGCTCAAGCCGAGATGGATTGTGTGATAGGCCAAAACGACATCATTCAAGAATCTGACATCTCACATTTGCCGTATTTACAAGCAGTTGTGAAAGAAACTTTCCAATTTCATCGTGCTGCTCCATTTCTCGTCCCACGTAAAGCTGAAGCTGACGTGGAGGTTCTTGGGTTCATGGTGTCTAAAGACACTCAAGTTCTTGTGAACGTTTGGGCTATAGGACGAGATCCAGCAATGTGGGAGAATCCAATCCGGTTCGAGCCAGAGAGGTTTTTGAGTAAAGAGACTGATGTGAAAGGTAGAGACTATGAGTTAACACCTTTTGGGGGCGGACGAAGAATCTGTCCGGGGCTGCCTTTGGCTGTGGTGACTGTGTCACTCATGCTTACTTCACTTCTTTATTTCTTTGATTGGAAGCTTCCAAATGGTGTTGCTTCTGAGGATTTGGACATGGACGAGACATTTGGTATTACATTACATCGGACCAACCCGTTACATGCCGTTCCTGTCAAGAAACGCGCATATAAGTAACCATTGTACTATTGCTATCTCTTGTTTTTCTTTTGGGTTTAAATGTATAACTTGTTGTTTAAAAGTTTCCATCAACCCGTAATACATAAAATAAAAATATCATCAGGGTTGAAGAAGTATACTAAAGTTTGTTCCAAGTTAGTATATCCTTAGGCCAATTAGAAAAAAAATATAAGATAGTAACTTGTCCAAATTAGCAATGAATGCAAAGAAAGAGCTTGAGAAATTCCAATGGGAATTTTCTACCATGGAGTTCTAAACTTACATATTAGTATATGTATATATAATAAATATTATTTAATTAAGAGTATGTTGAATTTTCTTTTTAAAATATGTCAAACGAGTAGGGTCGGCCCTGAGATTTAGGAGGCATGTACATGTGTCTATGTAAAAAAAATTTCTTTTTTAAATTTGGGATTCTAAAAAAAAATTAGGAGTGTATTTGTATATATTTTTTTTAAAAATAACTGGGGACACATGGCGAATGTTTTACTTAGTATGACCCTTCAAACAAGATATTATTGGTTAGTTTTCCAAGAATTCTAACATACTCATCTATTAATTTATAATATTTGTATCTTTTAATATTTTTAGAATTTTTGGTTAGATTACTCCCAATGAGGATGCTTTTAAAAGTTATATTTGAACATCTTGATAATGCACAAAATTTTAAGAGTAAAATTATTAGAAAATAAAACTTGTAATAGTATGATTTTTTTGGGTTTAGTGAAATGTTATTGGATTAAAGATATGGGCCTAGGCCCAGTTTAGTCGATTCCTACAAGTTTCGACGACAGCTAAGTAGGGCAAACGCTCGAACCGTCGGAGAGAGAGAAGAAAATAGAGATGGGAGGGAAAGGTAAGAAGAGGAGAGAGAAGAACTATTTGGCATCTCACGGCGGACCGGCGAGACTCCCACCGCCGCCTGATCGTTCGAAGCAAGATGCTCTTCCTTCCAAGCTCCGTGTTCTCATGAACTACACCTCTCCTCCGCCTCCTCAAGGTACCTCCTTTTTTCTTTCTTCTTCTCCAGTAGAGAGAAAGAAAAGAGTTTTTTTTTTTAAATTTGTATTTGTGATTTCTCTATGTGTCTGACTGTTTGTTTGTTGTATATGCTCTGCCTTTCAGATTCTACTAAACAACTTGTAGAGAAGAAAGAGAAGAAAGCTAAAGCTGGAGTTGATGCTGCCAAGGTATTAGTTAAAATCAAATCAATTTTTTGGGTTTTTTGCCATTGGATTAAATGAATATTTTGGTGTATAACAACTTAATCATGGTGTTGTTCTATTGATTATAAGTTTATTAAAAGTGCAATCCTTTCATGGTTTTTATTGATTAAATGTAGTATTTTTATTAAAATGTGCTAGCTTTGTGAAACATATGATTTTTTTTTTATATTTAGAAGGTGAAGCCTGGGAGTGAAGCAAAGTCTGAAGCAAAGGCGGTTGAAGAAAGCAAATCTGAGGGCAACACAGCCTCCCCTGATCAGGAGAATGATGGAGAGGATATAGTGCTGAACAAGGGAGATGAAAAGAAGAAGAAAAAGAGAAAGAGGAATGAGATTAAGGACCTTCGTTTCGAACAGGAACTTGCGGAGTTGGATGGTCGGTCCAAAAGGAAAGAGCGCAAGAAGAAGTAAGCAGCCTTTGTTCTATAAGGTTTTTTTGTCTCGTAAAGGCCAATCCTTGTTTGTTATGGTTGAGTGTGATGATTTGATCCTACTCTAATGTTAGGTATTGGGAGGCCAAGAAGCAAAAGAAGAAAGGGAAGACTGAAGATACACTCCGAGAAAACTTCCCAAAGCATGAACAGATCAGATTTGGTGATGTGGTTCAAGCTCCACCAAAGCTGGCCGTTGTTCCAAAGGTATATAGAGTTTCTAACTGTAAGAATATAACTTATGTTCGCGGGTTCAAATGATTGATTATATGTTTTTATTTTGACAGGCAAGAAAGACTCCTATGAGTGCTTCAAAGGAGAGGCTGCGATTAGAGGCCATTGAAGCTTACAGATCTCGCAATGGATGGACCTCTAGACCAGGCGTTCAGATTCCTACCGTGACCATGCAATAAGATGGGGGCCATGATCTCAGTTTTGTGTACTAGCTGGCTGTAAAACTAGTTCGGATTCTAACGTTGTGATAGTTGAATTTTCCAAACATCTCTTTCTATATGTAAAAGTGGATTTATTTAATTTTGAGTTCAATGAAAAATTTTGGTGTTTACTTCCATCTTTCTTGAGGATTTTTTTATCAATACTCTGTGTTCATGCTTGGCTCAACTGTCAGGCAATCAGGCCCAAGATGGTTAGTAGGGCCCAAAATGAAAATGTCGGCCTTTTTTAACGAATCCAAACCCTCTTTCCTATTTAGAAGGTTAAAGACTTCTTCACGTATGAATCTTTTCTTAGTTTCCAATTCATTCGATTATTTTGATTCCTCTCGGACAATGAATTCAATCTCCGAGCAAAACATGGTGAGTGAATCCAACTATGTCGTTATGTTCACGTATCGTTGCTGTGTTGTCTGAATCTCAGATTTTATGTTTTTTTTTTTTGTAAGATATGAGTTTCCTCAGAGGTATAATCGATTCCTTTAGCTCAATCTTCACCGAAGAAGAAGACAACACTCATCGTTACGAACAATCCAAACACGATCGCACCGTATCAACCTCTTCCGATTCCATGAACGGCGTCGATGGAGCAGTTACGGTTACTAACGAACGAGTAGCGTATAAGCTCAAAGGCTACTTCGATTTAGCGAAAGAGGAGATCTCTAAGGGTGTTAGGGCGGAAGAGTGGGGTTTACACGACGACGCGCTTCTTCATTACAGAAACGCTCAGAGGATCATGAACGAAGCTACCTCCACGCCTTCTCCTTCGTATATCACTTCAAGGTATTGAGTGATCTCTTAGATTTAGAGTTTTGTTTTTGTAAATTTTTGTTGACTTGTGTGTTTGGTAGTGAGAAGGAGAAGGTGAGATTGTATAGAGAGAAGATTTCTAAATGGCAAAGTCAAGTTTCTGGGAGGTTGCAAGCTTTGGGTAAACGTACAGGTGAGCAGTTCGATTCTCAGTTTCTGCATATTGGATTAATGAATTTTTTAAAAAATTTTATGTTGCGAAGAAAGCAGAAGTGAATACACATTGATGCTTGTGTTGTTTTTGCTTGTTTCTTACATCAATGGCGTTCTTACATTAGGTGTTGGAATGTCTGAAAATAAGGTATGATCTTTGCTTCTTTTTTGCTATTTTTTGTTGGAAGGAGAATGTGATGTTTTTGTATTTGTAATTAATCCTTGATTATGCAGAGAGCTGTACCATCTCCTTCTTTAGCTTCAGTTCCCTCTTCAAATAGAAGAGTTTCATTACCAAGGACTTCACTTCCCAGAGGTGGTACTGGAGTGGCGAGGAGCCCTAAAGACGCTACTACTACAAACCCAAAACCTGCGAAAGAAGCTGGAGGTGGATACGATGATAAGTTGGTAGAGATGATAAACACAACGATAGTGGATAGAAGTCCTTCTGTGAAGTGGGATGATGTCGGTGAGTAGAGTGCTGTTGTTATGTCTTTCTTCTAAGAAATATATGTGGAATCACACTTGTGCCCCTGAACTATTGCAGCTGGACTTGATGGAGCTAAACAAGCTTTGATGGAGATGGTTATTTTACCAGCAAAACGAAGAGATTTATTCACTGGTCTCCGAAGACCAGCTAGAGGTAAAAACAATGTTGGTTTCTTCTTGATCTTCTCCTATTCTGTGCTTGCTGAAGTTTCTTCTTCCTTTTTAAAAGGTTTGCTTCTCTTTGGTCCGCCTGGGAATGGAAAAACAATGCTTGCCAAGGCAGTGGCTTCTGAGTCTCAGGCAACGTTCTTCAACGTCTCAGCATCCTCGTTGACATCAAAATGGGTGTGTGCTTAGTCTGGTTCTGTTATTACTCTCTTGTATCATAAGATTTATTTTTCAGTTCATATAGATAATGGACTTTACTGTACTGTACTGTACTTATTCAGGTGGGTGAGGCTGAAAAGCTAGTTAAAACGTTGTTCCAAGTTGCAATCTCCAGACAACCGTCTGTAATTTTTATGGATGAAGTAAGTATTTTTTTCCTTTCCTGTCTTATATGTTGACTAGACATAGAACCTACTCTTACCAGAGTTCTAGATGATACTGTACTAGTTGTATTTGACCGTGCTTGTTTTGTTTGAATATAGATCGATCTCATGATAAAAGTGTTGTCACTTTGAGATCTGAATGTGTGTGTTTGCACTGGTTTTTCAGATAGATAGTATAATGTCTACAAGGTCGATCAGTGAGAATGAAGCAAGCAGAAGGTTGAAATCAGAGTTCCTTATCCAGTTCGATGGTGTGACTTCTAATCCTGATGATTTGGTGATTGTCATTGGTATGCTTCCACCTAATTCAAGTCTTCATCAAACCATTCTTCACTCTATTTAGACATAATATTTGATATATATGTGCTTGAATTGCGAGTATCGGTTTAAATAATAATAATGTGGGTGCAGGAGCTACTAACAAGCCACAGGAGTTGGATGATGCAGTGCTTAGAAGATTGGTAAGAACATTATCTCCTTTTGAATGTTAATGTCCACCAATTCCTAGGAAAGAATCTGATTATATGCTTTTGATTTTTATTACTATGTTAGGTGAAGAGAATATATGTACCACTGCCGGATCCAAACGTGAGAAAACTACTTTTCAAAACTAAACTGAAGTGCCAGCCTCACTCTTTATCCGGTGGCGACATTGATAAAATCGTCAGAGAAACCGAAGGCAAGTTTTGTAGAAGAAAGTTTTAAAGATTGTGCGAGTCTAGTAATGTAATAAGCATATAAGGTTCCTTATGTAACAGGATACTCAGGAAGTGATCTACAAGCATTGTGTGAAGAAGCTGCAATGATGCCAATCCGAGAACTCGGTGCAGATATTCTCACCATCCAAGCAAACAAAGTATCAAAACCATAATCCAAACCTCTTTTAAAGCTTCTCTCACAAATCAATGTGTGTTTGATGAATGGATGTGTAATGTTTATACAGGTGAGACCGCTAAGATATGATGATTTTCGGAAATCAATGGGAGTGATCAGACCAAGCTTGAGTAAAAGCAAATGGGAAGAACTTGAACGTTGGAACTCTGAGTTTGGCTCTAACTGAATCTCCTCTTGTAAATTTGGGACAATTGTAATATGGTGTATAGTTTTAAAACAATCAAAATGTTTACTCCTTAAAGAAAGACTGATACTAAAAATCAAGATAAAAGCTACTTAATGCGCATATGATAAGTTGTTAATTGTGATTAAGTTGTGGAAGTTACTTTAGTTCAATGATTTTATGTTAAAGTGTCCTACATAAGTTAACAATTATGAAGATTAATAATTTCAGTCAGAAAGTTAGAAGTGAATAATTTTCATAAGTTAGTTAACAAAAAAATAATTGCAAAATATAGAGCGTAAACCCGTCATTTACACGAAATTGCTTAAAACCCTTAAACGCTGCGTTTGGAATCGGTATCTTTCTTCATATTCTTAATTTAAAATTCAATTTTGTTTCTCCCTCCTCTTCCTCTCTCTATCTTCCCCCTTCGAATCACGGTCTCTTCCCCTCTCTCTCTCTCCTCCTCTCCTCGTCGTCGAGTCACGTCGATCGTAGAAATGAGTAAGAAACCGGAAGAAGATCCTTACGTCCGCGACCCAGAGAAGCCATTCTCCCTCGCGGATTTCGAGATCGGGAGACCCTTAGGTAAAGGCAAATTCGGCAGAGTCTATCTCGCTCGCGAAGTCAAGGTACACTAACCTCCTCCACCTTCAATCTAAATCGATTAACGTTTGAATCCTAATTTATTGAATCTTCTCAAACTGTGTGTGATTTTAGAGTCACTTCGTGGTGGCCTTGAAAGTGATATTCAAGGAGCAGATCGAGAAGTACAAACTCCACCACCAGCTTCGCCGAGAGATGGAGATCCAAACGAGCCTAAGGCACCCCAACATCCTCCGTCTCTTCGGCTGGTTCGACGACGACGAGAGGATCTTCTTGATCCTCGAGTACGCTCACGGCGGTGAGCTCTACGGTCTCCTCAAAAAGAACGGTCATCTCACCGAACAACAAGCCGCCACTGTGAGTCTCGTCTCCTCCTCAGTTATTTTAAATGGGCCTGAGGCCCATGGGCCTGAGGCCCATGGGCCTTTTATTGACAATTAACTTTTATTATTCAGTATATTTCGAGTCTTAGTCAAGCACTGGCTTATTGTCATGGAAAGTGTGTGATTCATAGAGATATCAAACCTGAAAACCTATTGCTTGATCATGAGGTATGTAATTATGGTTAGAGTGTTTGCATTGTGAAGTGTGGAGCTTTGTCATTGGTGTTGTGATATGCATTTGCAGGGAAGGTTGAAGATTGCTGATTTTGGGTGGTCAGTGCAGTCGAGTAACAAGAGGAAGACAATGTGTGGGACTTTAGATTACTTAGCACCTGAGATGGTTGAGAACAAAGATCACGATCATGCTGTTGATAACTGGACGTTAGGGATACTGTGTTACGAGTTTCTCTATGGTAACCCTCCGTTTGAAGCTGAGAGTCAGAAAGATACATTCAAGAGGTAAAGCCAAGACTAAGACTTTTGTTTAAACTTAAAACCTCAGCTCCTGATGAAGTTGTTTTGTATATAATGGTGTGCAGAATTGTTAAGATCGATCTGAGTTTTCCTGATACGCCGAATGTCTCAGCAGAAGCTAAGAATCTAATCAGTCAGGTAAACGTTAAGCTAAGCATTACACATAAGGACTAGAGCATTTAACATATATTGGTTTATAATTCTCTGCAGCTTCTTGTTAAGGATCCTTCCAAAAGACTCTCTCTTACGAAGATCATGCAACACCCGTGGATCGTCAAGAACGCAGATCCTAAAGGTGTGTGCCTCATTTGAAGTGTGCTTATTATATATAATCTAACGTTGTGGGAAGAAAGTCTTAGAACATTTCCTTGATGTATGTTTGTCTCAGTTCAGCACAATATATAATCTAAATGAAGTTTGTGTCTCAAAATATTCTCCTGTGATCAGACTTGTTCTAACTTTCTAACACAGATTAATAGGTAGGATCCATAGATAGAAACTAAAAACATTAGAACCTCAAACAACTTTTCTATGTTTTTTTAAACACCTGAAGAACACAATGACAAGACCTCCTCATTGTCTTCTTCACCCTTTAAAGCTATGTCAGTGATGGTGGTGTCGGTACTGCAACTGTTAGTGGTATTCTTCTCATCTGAAACTCTGGACAGCTGCTCTCTTCCCAGGACTGAAACAGGGAGCTTCTGGCCATCTCCATCTTGGCAAGTCACAGATCTAGCAGCTGTTTTCACGGTATTCTCATGTGTGTGAGTCGTTTCCACTGGATGCTTCTTCTTAATACTACCTCTATGCATGTGCCTATCGCAATACTTCTGACCAGACAACACATCTTTGCTGCATCTCCACTTCTTTCCATCTGTTCTTCTGCACCTTCCTGGTTCGCTGTCTGTTTCAACTCTGTGTAAACCAAACCCACCACGATCTACAGAAAAGAATCACATCCATTAACATCATCTCTGAGAAAGCTTGAAAATAAAGGTATTACCTTGAAGAACAGTGTCTGGAGAGAAGTGGATGCCAGGAAACAAGCCACCGCAATTAACATTCATGTTCTTCCATTCTCTGCTTCTTGCAATGATCTCATTCTTCCTGTTGCTTGAGATTCTTGCAGCTTCTGAGGTGTTATCAGATGCCTCAGGAAAGAACTTTTGAACAGAAGGTAACCTCTCAGAACCTGGTAATGAAACAATCAAAGGTCAACAATTCATACAACAGTTAAGTAAGGAACTCTTCAGTTCTGTAATGAGTCTGATACCTTGAACGGGAAACCCTCTAACACACGTAGTCGCGCCTCTTTGTTTGATGAAGTCATCATAACTCATGTCCGTGATCCTCCTTCTCACACTTTTGTTTGTGGACTCGGTGACCACTAGAGATGGTCGAGGGATGTTATCACAGACTCTTGCACTAGGCAGTGAAGCAATGGTGACAACCTGAGCATTACTAGAAACTGACATTGCCCCATGAGAAACACTATGACTCTCAGTGCTACTGTTAAGACCATCAGTATTGTCTCGTTTGGTTGAAGCAAAGGACGAAGCAACGTCATAAGAAGAAGAAGATTCCACAAGCTTTCTTGAACGTTTACGGCCTCTATGCATGTGCCGTTCACAGTACTTCTGAAACAGGAGGACTTTGTTGCTACACCTCCATTTCTTCCCATCTGTTCTCCTGCACCTTGTGGGTTCAGGATCCACCTTATCATTCAACACTGCATCTGAAACACCAATAACCATTGTCAAATTCAGACAAGAATTAATCAATATAAACAGAATATAAATTGTAATAGATTCAGAGGTAACTAAGACTGTTGTGTGTGTGTGAAATTTCCAACTCTTGCAACTCAAACAAGAATCAACCATTAAAAGCAGAAGATAAACTAAAGACTATTGTGTATATGAATCTTGTAACTCCTGCAACTCAAACCTCAAGAACCTAGTAACATGTTTGAGAAATTTAACCAAACACTCGAATTTCAAAATACTTACTGGAAGAGGAGGGATAGTTGTGGTGGATAAGGTAACCGGAGGATGAGGAAGAAGAGAGAGCAAGACTGTTCCAAATAGGGACAACAAGATGATTAGGCACGCGAACACCAGCTTCTATGTATCTATAAACCAAAGCTTGCATTCTAAACTCTTGTAACTGAGCAGCTTTCATACACGGCCACTTCTTCCTCCTCCACTCATCCTCCTCCTCTGTTTTAGGGCTCTGCATCTTGTTACTTTGTAAACTGTGTTTCTTTTCTTCCATTCAAGAAAAGGAGACAGCTTTTGAAACTAGAGACCTAAAGAAACAAAACCCACCTCCCAAAAATAAAAAAACTTTAACAAGACACTACTGAAATCTCTTTTCTCTGTTCTTCACTGTTTAAATGCATAGGGAAGAGAGAGAGTAGAAGAAAGCAGAGGAAAGACGAAGAGGTGAGTGTGAAGAGAGTTAAAGGCACTTGTCAGGCTTCTGACAAATGCGTCAGCGATTTTCAGCCTTATTTGAATACTTTTCGGACCAAAAGAGTTGTGTTTTCCTCTTTAAACAATGCCACACGGACTGATAACTCTCTGTCCAGCTGCTCCACTACATCTCCAATTTCTTTCTCTGCAGGGCCCATATTATGATTGAAGGCCCATTACCAGTCCTCTATTGACTTGTGCTCTAATCTTCTTCTTAATTTGTCAACATTTGGCTGGAATTATAACATCATCTTTCCTCTAATTGCTCTTTTGAGGCTAAGTGAAAGTCAAAACACAGCAAAAACAGGATGAGTCCACAGCCTATGCCAACAAGACATGTAATCAAACCCATTCTACAAGCAACGTCAATCTGAAGTTGGGAGAAAAAACAAGCATATCTCAAGTCCACCGATATAGAACCAAAGAAGGGACACATATTTAAATGGAGTAACATCCGATTACCTTGAAACATATATTTTATATTGTCAGCATGTAGATTGTAATGCTTTAACCGCTCAAAAAATCGTATAATAGGAAGCAGTGATTCAATACTGGCCCTCACCGAATTTCTATTTAAATGTCTATAGCATGTGTATATTTTTCCTAGACCTCTTTATTCTACAATACAAAAAGCCAGGTTTGAATCATAAATGTCTAAGCTACTAGTCCACAAACTATTCTGATATTTTTAAACATCTTTGCAGATTGAAAACTTCTGGTAACGCAAAAACAAAACTCAACACAATCCATCAATTAAAAGTTTAAATCTATTTTTTCATTGCAACAAAAAGAAAAGGTAGAAAAGATTAATGTAATCCCAAAGAAATATCAGCTAGAAAAGATTAAAGAATCCCAAAGCCCATTTTGGTAGTCTAATCAAGAAGACATTAAATGGAATGACTTCTTTTCTTACAGTTATTGTACGGCAAAACACATGTCCCCCAACCAATCCAGCCCATTGATAGAGAAATCATTAATAGTACTAGTCAAAATAACACATAACCACGATTAACTACTTACTTAACCCTTGATTTCACCTCATTATTATTTCATCCTTCGTTTCTGTCTACTCAACCGTCTCACAATGGCGCCACCACAGACCTTCTCACTCCTCGCCTTCACTTTCTCCCTCCTCGCCATCTCTTCCACCGTAGGCGGCTACAACATTACTAAAATCCTCGCTAGCTACCCGGACTACTCCTCCTTCAACAGCTACCTCTCTCAAACGAAGCTCGCGGAAGAAATCAACACCTACCCGACGATCACCCTCCTCGCCCTCAACAACGACGCAATGGCTTCCTTCGCCGGAAAACGTCCCCTCTCCGTCGTCAAAAAAGCTCTAAGCCTCCTCACCCTCCTCGACTACTACGACCCCGAGAGCCTCCACCAAATCTCAGAAGGCACGACTCTCTCCGTCACACTCTACAACAACACCGCCGGAAACGCTCCCGAGTACCTAGGATACGTCAACATAACCGATCTTTACGGAGGCCAAGTCGCTTTCGGCTCCGCCGTTTCGGGCTCCAAGCTCGACTCTTACTTCACAAAATCTATCAAACAAATCCCTTACGACATCTCCGTCGTCGAGATCGATGCTCCCATCATCGCTCCGGGAATCTTAGCCGCCTCCCCCGCCAACATCACCGTATTGCTAGAGAACGCCGGTTGCAAAACCTTCGCTAAAATGCTCGCCAAGAGTGGAGTCATCAAGAAGTACGAATCAGTTATTAAAAACGGTTTAACGGTTTTTGCACCGTCCGATGAAGCTTTCAAAGCTAAAGGCGTCCCTGATCTGACGAAGCTCACACGAGATGAGGTGGTCTCGCTAGTAGAGTATCACGCACTCGCTCATTACAAACCCAAAGGCTCGCTGAAGAGTAACAAAAACAAAATCTCCACGTTAGCCACCACCGGAGCTGGAAAATTTGATCTTACGACCTCCACCTCCGGCGACGACGAAGTTGTTCTCCACACCGGCATTGCTTCGTCGAGACTCGTCCACACGGTGCTGGACGCTACCCCGGTCGTTATTTTCACGGTGGATAATGTCCTCCTCCCTACTGAGCTATTCGGAAAATCTCATTCTCCGGCGCCGGCGCCGGTGCTATCTCCGGCCGGAGGAGCTCCGCCCGCCGCTGCTTCACCGTCAGAACCTCCTACGGATGAGTCACCGAAAAGGTCTCATACGGACTCGCCGACAGGTTTAGCTAACAGCAAGTCGGCTAACGCGGCGGTTGCCGTGAGATCACCGTCGTTGTTCACTGCATTGGTCACGATCGCTGCCATAGCCGTTTCGGTTTCTCGCTGCTCTTGAACGTTGAAACCTTTTGAATGCTCGTAGTTATTGTTTTTGAGGGTTATTACTAAACGACGTAGTTTCACACTGTACAAAATATATAAAATAAATGGGCCTACGCTATCTGGAGTTGAGAGAGGTGTGGCCCAGTAATATTTATTGAGGAGAAGCCCGACTTCCTACCCAACCTCTTGATACCGACACTTTTCTCTTCGGGATGCCGACGCTCGGCTCGTATCCTGTCTTTATTCTGATAAGACGACGCTCGTGTCTCGGTTCCATTTAACGAACGGCAAGGCGTTCAAACATCTGATGGGAATCAGAAACATGTGGACATACATAATGGACGAAGACGATAAATCTACTTAGAAAGTTAACATATTCGTGAACTTACACTCATTCCAAATCATTTTTCATTAACTAACACATTAGAAGTGAGGTGTAGTGTAGATAGACCGGGGAAAATGGTACGGTTTGTAACATGGGGAGTTGTATATAGGCCCGGTCCATGGCATAAGCCACATAAGAGGTTGATTCCTATCATTGCATTCAAAAATTCATTACAAATTTGCATTATATGTTTAATTGTATATTTTCTTATATTGGCTTTGGGCTTTAAACAAATTTTGTTCTTGTTGGTCGGGCACTCCAGTATATTTACGTGGAAATGCAAAGATAAATGTATTGATTAAAATATACATGTGAAAGTTTTGGGATGTCTACTTCAGGACAAAGCATCTCCATAATGTGATGCAATGATAGCAACGATAGAATGAAGGGAAAAGGAGAGAGCTAAGCTAGAGATGGTGGCTAACAATATAAAGCGCAAAGAGTAAGTCAGAGGAATCATCAATGGATAATCTGAAACTAAAAAGAGAGGGTCTGATGGTGAGAAGAGGAGTATACGTAGAATCTCCTTTTTGCAACAATCTCATCACTTTGAAAGCAATAACAACTCCAGGAATCACCCTCTCCTATCTCTGATAAGTTTATTTGCATCTTATGAACTCCTTCATAAGTTATATATTTGGTTCTAAATTCTAATAGTAAAGTTCTGTTAGTTAGTTAGCTTTGATCCATTTTGTTGTATATAAGATACTCAAAAGGATGGCTATGTATGAACAGTAGTAGAGATAATATCAATAGTATAATTATAACAAGTTTTGAACACTTTTTTAGAGAAGCGTGGATGGATGGGGTTTCATTTCGGTGTTGACTATCTCCTCCAATTCCATTTGATGTCTCTTATAACTTGGTTTGTCTTTGCATTTTGGGTTTCTCTATTGACATTATCAATACAAGAAATGAGTACATTTTATTTAGTGGTCCTAGTCCTTGGTCTCATCAATTTATTCTTCTAAACCTTTTTTCTCCATGTATATCATCAGTACATGTAATGAGTAGAGTCTTTTTGTCAATGTGTAGCTTGATATTTTTATTGAATAGTCATGAAATTTAGCTTTATATGATAAGAATTTTTCACATGAGACTATTTTGTTATCTACTTGTTTCTTTTTACTTTTCTACTGGGTTTTAGAGAAATTTAATCTGGTGGGATATAGTTAGGATGTTGGCAAAAAAATAATAAATTAGAGATTGGAAAATAAGGAGTTTTTATTGGGCTACAGAAAGAAGGAAGGGGATTGGGCATATGTGCATGTGGAATTTGTGGGTTTTGAAAAGAAAATAGCCCACAAAATTCATTAATCATGATGATAATGATGGTTGATGAATCTATCGTCGTCGAGTGGGGAATGGGGTTATTATGGCAAAGGGAATGCGTATGATGATTGTGTGGGAGGAAGAAGCCAAGTCGATGGTTTCGTTTTCGAAATTAAATGTGCTTTGGTTTTTGCTTCTACTCCAACTCGAGTACTCCATGACTTTATCCACTACTACTTACTTCAACATATATATATGTTACTATGTTTATAATGTGCATATAACATACATGTATATTATTATTGTAAATATACTAAAACAAAAGTCATTGCACCCGATTCCGTTGTATCGATTTCACTCTTTTTCCTGTTCTTTCCAAGTTTTCAGAACCATCATCCCTTAAACCCAAGCTCTCTACCTCACGTGAACCATCACGAGCCAACAATACGATATTGACTAGGTATATCAATATATAGATAAAGAATACATAAGGAAGATACACAGTATTGGCTTAACATGGTGCTAAGCTATGTTTTATCATATAGTTGCCCAATATGCGGCTCATAATAAAGATAAGCACAGTGCTTATTAGCTAAGGATCTTAATAATATTCTACATCTAAACATCTATATAAACTAATGGACGGGGAACAATGACAAACAAATGGGAGCAAGTAAAGTTAAATAAACTTTTGAAAGTAAGTCTTGTTGTGTTTATTTAACGGAATGATTAACCATCATTAGATATGACTTTCAATGAGTTGAAAATTCTGGATTTTACACTCTCTTTACTTTGGTGGCTCGGATACGTAATCATAAAACCCATTAAACAGAAAACACAAAGAAAGAAAAGAAGACAGACTTGATGGATTAAAAAAAGAGTTAAGAGGAAACACTTGTACTTGTGATGAAGATCGAGGTTTTGACGTCCTCTTAACCTTTTGACTACTTTGGCTCCCAACTAATCATGATTTGACCTTTTTCCAGTCAAAAAAATCTGCCAAATCGCTTCATTAAACTCAAGACAATTCTTACAAACAAAAAGTACAGTTTTCTTGTGCAAAATTTAAAGCTTAATCTCACAAAAATAAGCAGAGGTTAAATCCACTTTATTGATTCTTTTCTTCAACAAAAGGTTAACCATTTTACTGTAATAGTATGTGTAACATTAAAAATGTGTGTTCAAATTTCAAATTTTATTCATTTTTCTTTTATTCACTTATAATCAGAGCGCTATAATTAAATATTTGAATTTTGATACCTTCAAATATTTTTTAAGTAATTTACTATATTAAATAAATAAAAATGGAAGAACTTTTGGTCTAGATCCATACCTTGTTTTGAGAACCCAATAAGTGATCATTTGGTTGGAACAAGAGACCGAGCCTTACAACCAAAGGGTTAGTTCATTGTAATGGTTAGGTCGAAGATTCATAAATTTCATTTATACCTAATCAGAGCTTGTACCAGTAAAATTTATTCGGTCTAGAATATATTGTGTATATGTAAATGTAAAGCATAGTTGTTGGTGTATAAGAATAGCCAAATGTTGCACAGATTTGACTAACTGTCACCTACATTTGTAAGGCTCCATCAAACCATGTGACTAAGTTGACAAACAAACATTATCATAAGTTATAGCCTTATAGGGAACCAAAATTGTATAGTTTGTTTCTTCATGTGTACCTCTTAACTGTGAGTTGAGCTTTATAGTTTATAGGGAAACTATTAAAATTCTTCTAAATAGTACGATTATCAGTCTAACAAAAAAAAAGATAAAATAATGATATGATATAGATAGAGACTGTTTTTGCTAATACTTGTTCTTCTCCCTCATAAACATCTTTCACTGGCCCTTTGTAATTATGATTCTTCTCTTGACATCATTGTCTTCTAAAGGAGCATCTCTATCTCTCTATAAAGAAAATGCAAAACACAACAAACTTTCATCTATATAACGCTTCTATATCTCTCCCACTTGATCAAACACATCTCACTTCTCCTCTCTGTCTATTCCTGATCTCTTCAAGATCCAAACATGTGTTTAAGTTCTTCAAAACCATTCTCACACACACCCACGAGACTAGTCCTGTACCTCAAAACACAAACCCACGTTCGCATCCCTCGCCTCTCCAGGTTTCAGTCTCAATCATCACACACATCTCTGAAAACTATCTAAGTCACTATAACGTTTTAACGGTCTGTTTTGTACTTTTTTCAGGAGGAGAAAGATGTGGCGAGAAGAAAAGGAGATGGAGATTAACAATATAAGACTCTACATGGAGAATCAGTACATGATTCAAGAAAACGAGAAACTCAGGAAGAAAGCTCTTATCCTTCACCAAGAAAACAAAGCTCTCCTCTCTCTGCTTCAGACCAAAAACGTTTCCCTTGTTCCATAAAACAAAAAAAAAAACAATCTAAGGGCTCTAAAACACATGCCAGTGTCTTATCATATAAAGGGGTTTAGTATTATTACTTGGTATACATCTAATTTTTTTTTAAGTTTCATCTCTCATGTAATCTATGTATGTGTGTTCTTTTGTTAATGGTACGTCAGACCAAAACTATCTTCCTCTTCCGACCGCAACACAAACAGTTTAAAAACGAGTAAAAGCAAATCATAAGTACTTAACAAGCAATATGATGAATGAGTTTCATCCCCCAACTACATAAACCAAACCATCTCTTCTTTCATTAAACACCAAACAAAGTAAACCCAAAACTCAAAAAAAAGAAAGTATATTATGCTTAATATCGACCAATAAGGATAAAATCATCATCATCAAGCACCTGAACATCCCTCTCGCCCACAAAATGCTCACGTCCAATCTCCTCCACCATCTTCACAAACTCAACCCTCTTAGCCAAAGGCAACGGCACATACGGCAACCTAAACACCGGCCTCGCAACTCCAAGCTGGGCCAAAGCAGTGTTGAGCCCAATAGGGTTCGGCTCCTGGAACAGCCAACCCATCAAAGGCAAAAGCTTCGAGTTCAAAGCCGAGTCTCTCCCTTCAAACATCAGCTTCCTCATCAAACCAGGAACCAAGTTACTAGTAACCGATATAACTCCTCTCGCTCCATAGTCCCACCTCGAATCATGACACTCGTCGTCATTCCCACTCCACACAACGATCCCTCTCTCAGTATACTCTTCGACCCTCTTGTTCCCAACGCACTCCTTCACGCCAGCTAAATTTGGACTCCTAGAAAGCGTCAAAATCGCGCTGGGCGGTATGTCCTGCCCCGTTCGACCAGGGACATTGTATATAATCGTCGGTCCCATGTGCATAACGGACTGAAGATGCGCTATTATCCCGTCCATCGAAGTCTTCCCGTAGTAAGGGTTGATGTGAAGAGCAGCGTGCATCCCCACGGCGAACCCTTGCTCCGTCGCGTGGATAGCTTCTCTCGTCGAGTTGCTTCCCGTGTTTCCGATGACTTTGATGCTTCCTCCGAAACAGTTGACCGTATGGCCTATGAGCATGATGTGCTCGTCCCAGCTCATCAGCTGGCCTTCGCCGGTTGTGCCGCCGACGATGACGCCTTCGACACCGTTTTGTATCTGGATGTTGACTAAGTCGTCGTAGGCTTCGAGGTCGAATCTTCCGTCGGGGAGATACGGCGTTTTTATGGCTGTGATCACTCGTAGAGCTTTTATGTCGTCTGTGTTTGTCCTGACAAACAAACACAAAAACAAAAAGATAATTTATATATATATGAGATTTTATATTCATAAGAATTTCTTTTTGGTCGGGTTGCGGCTGTAACTTCCGCCGCCCAGTTTGCACTGGGAAAAACTATTTACAATGTTCGAGCTGAAAACACTTTTATTCATAAGAGTTTCATCTAAGAGTTTATGCCACGGACCTGTTTTTAACCTCCAAGCTGCGCATAGGGAGGTGGAAGTTCGGTACAACAGCTGCTTTTGGAGAGACCCATCTTGAGCTTCTTCTGCGTTATGAAGACACATAAATAGCAGATTAGCCTTGACTCAATAGGCAGAACAAGAATCATTACATGTTATGTCTCAACGAACAGGTCATTGTCTATATATCACTGGATTCTTTAAACAAATAGAACCTCAGTTACACGCCAATACAAGAAGCTATATCATGCCTAGCTTGAATTAATAAAAAATAAAGGAAAACATTACCTAACAGCAAATGTATTGAATCTATATAATATATGAGGAGAAGAAAAGGAACCTCTTGTAGGCCTCGAATGGTGGCCTTGGACAGGGAAAGTGTAGAACAGAGTCCAAAGAACACAAACCATAACCTTTCAAAGCAGCCATCTTTGAATAAACCCAGTAATAAAATTTACCAAACGGAATTCAATTCTCAGAACAACGATCCAAATTCAAACAAATCACACAAGCTTGGCAATTAGTTAACGAAAACGTTGGCAATAATAATCGTTGGAGGGAGAAGTGAAGCGATAAGGGTATGGTAATGGAGGCTTCTGAGCATAATGAGCGAAAGATTCCGATAAGGAGGAAGCGGCGAGAGATGGACGGAGGAAGAAGACGAAGGAGACAGAGGATTGTATATATTAAAAATACAAAGCTGCTGTTTTTTTTAGGGTTCTCTTTTTGTCTCTCTAGATATTGCCACGTAGGTATGAGTCAACGACACGCACGCACAGAGGTTATGGTCAACACTCTTGTAGCAGCCTTCTAGAAGACTTTTTTTTAGCCCAATAGGCCAAAACATTTACTGGTTATAAATCCATTGGATCTTTTTAATATTTTCATATTACTATTTTAGTGTAAGATTCGAGCATATCCGTATTTTTTTGTGTGCATATCCGTACATTAACTCATGCAATGCACGTTCGTGTTCAGGACGGTCCATCGTGACTACTCCTCATATACAGTAGTTGTTTTTCAACGATTGTTTATTTTTTTTGGTCTACGCATTGTGGTTGTCTATTGTCTAATATACACTATGATTAGTCTAAACTCTCCATTAAGATCGTTGAGAAAAAAACTCTCTTAAGAGCCCATTATAGGCCTAATACTGGACAGATAATGACCAAACGCAGTCTAAGATTGATAGGCCCAACTCCGATTTGTAAGAAAAATATAAACGGATTCTAGGTTTGGTTAAATATTACGGACTCCGTTGGTTCATAAGCGGTCTTGTTTTTTAGAATTTAATAGATAAAACCATTTTGAACAAATTAAAGGTAAGATAATAGTGCGTTTCCTCACTCTCTCCTTTTTGTTCTTCTTCAAACTACATATTATATAATGTGTTGCTGACATATGTCTTTCTATATCTTTTTGATCACTCATCTTTCTATATATTTTATATCTTTTGATCACTGCGTTAAGGAAACAAACAAGACTATAATATATGTATCACTAAACACATGGAGAATTGAAGAGAGACCCACTTCAATTATAGTTGATTTATTTCGGGTTTTATATAGTGTAATCATTGAATTGGAAAGTCAAAGAACATATACGTATGTCTAATCACTCATGATGCCGACTAATATGAAATTTCAATCAAACCATAGCAAAAACATGGAACAACTTTTAAAAAATGGCAGAAGAAAATAGACCTGTTTAATTAATGTACATATGCATTGACAAAATGTGACTATTAGTTAAGTAAATAATGTGATATCAAAAATGATTAAATGGCATAATTTTTTTTTTGCGCAGGCCACTCGGTTTATCTTTATCGTTATAATTTTATTATTGTCAGTAATCTTTCTAACAGCAAAAATGATCGATCGATCATAGGTTATAGAAGAAGGTGAAACATAAGATGAGATGTAAATGCAAAAGCAGAGAGAGATGGCTTTGGAAGTAAGGAACACTCTCACTTCACTCATCGCCTCGTAAAGGAACTTTTCCTTCCCACAGATACGCACGTGCGTCGGTGCTTCACCCAATGCTCATCTTCTCTTCCCCTCTCTTAATTGCTTTCTCTTCTCTCTCACTTGCAAATCAAACCTCACACAAATTATATTCTTCTATAAAATGTATGTGATCTACTTATATTAGCTATGATCAAGTGAGTTTTGGCAAAAAAATATCAAGTGAGTTAGTCATAGACTCATGGTTATCATCATTTTCTTGTTCCAAATTTTTATAATCTATGTCTACTGGACGTCTTACGTTTAACCGAGAAAGCTACAGCTCAGATTTACTTTATTTGGATATTACTAATAAGGCATATATTACACGGAATTTCGTGAAAATGTACAAACACAAGTATCTGCCACATGCAATCACCTTGTTCCCAAGCCTTGTTCTTGTCATTATGCCTCTTGCCTCTCACCATCTTCTTGCCAACCTCGGAACAATCATCTTTTCTCCTTTTTTTTCTTATATACTTTAGCGTCTAATTACTTAAACTTTTGTAAAATTATTATACAGCCTTAATACCAAATAAAAATAACAGTTTTTTAATATTTAAACAAGAAAACAATATTCAAACAGTGTGAACTGCTTAGAAAATGGGTTTATTGTTTGATAAATTAGTAAAGGACTAAAAACAAATATTTGACCAAATACAAATAAACTGACATTCTTAGTAACATGTTAAAGTAGGAGCCTTATATTTATCTTGGTGTGTACTCGTTGAGCGTTATAAAAATTCAATGAGTCTAGGTTTTGCACTCGAATCAATCAACAATACGCAAAGCTTAATTAACACCAACACATGGATCACAAAATTCGAAATCAACAACTTATAATCTCCTAGTCAACGCAAACACACAACCCCCATGTCAAACCTAAGAGATCGATCGACCAGTCCCATGACCAAAACGATTCTCTTTAAGGCTACAATGATCTCTTATAAAACAAAGGGGGAAAAGAAAATTAAAATTTGACAGAAGAGATATTACAAATGAAAAACGATGAACACAACTAACGTATTTTTTTTCACCATTTAGAAAGATGGTCTCGGAGTTCCCCAATAAGCTTCTGCTGGCAGTTGAGAATTCATAAGACTCGGAGGCAACCCTTGTATAAACGACGTCGGATCCTGCATCAACTGTTGCGGCTGAGTCTGCGTTCCACCACCCATCGTCGCGTTACCATCTATATTATTAGCAACCGCTCCAGCCGTTTGCTGCTCGTCCTGATCATCTTCCTCTAAGGGCAACCTCTCATACGCAGCGTTCCCAAACGAAGCAGCCATAATCACCACAGGTCCTGAAGCCATGAGTGGACCCACCACGCTCCCTCCAACGACCTGTCCTTGACCACCGGCTAGGTAAATCGTTAGACCCGACGCCGCCGGTGGAGCAGGAGGAGGGAGGAAAGATCCCGAGAGAGAAAGAATCTCGAAACGTCCGTGTAAGTTAACTACGGATGAGCCACCACCGGGAACCGAAGCTGGTTGTCTTATGGTAACGTTCGTGACGGCGCCGTTACCGCTCAGAACGCAGATACCACGTTGGCGACGGCGAGCGAAGACGGTGACGCTTTCCATGACGTCACATCCGTTAGCTACTTCCATCACATGGGACTTGAGAGCGTTTGCGCTATCTCTAGTGATGATGACTGGTGGTTTTGGTTTGTTCTTGGATCCCGCTGGTCTGCCACGTGGCCTTCTCGTGATGTGGTTATCTCCTCCTCCGCCTCCGCCGCCGCTTTCTCCGCCGGAGCCGGGGGTGTTTTGATCTTTTCCAGCTGAAGAGTGCTCGTTTGGATCGATCTCAGAGTCTCGGTCGCGTTTTAGTCCACCGATCCTGTGCTGGTCGATATCGTGGCCGTGGTTATGTTGCTGCTGATGCTGAAACTGATGGTGTGGGTGAAGATGGAGATCTCTTGAGAGGAAAGGTGGAGGAAGAGAGCGAGAGACCTGATCCATTTCTTGAATGAAAAGCAAAAAAGCAAACAATTAAAAACCCTAATTAACTAATTAATCTCCTCTGCTCTTAACTTGAGGATGGATACACAAGAGCTCAATTCAATTAATTAAGGAGAAAAAGATTGAAATTTTGAAGAAGAGAAAATAAAAAGAGATATAAAGTCATATACATGTAAAATGAAACTGGAGCAGAACTAGTAATACATGAAAATGAAACTTCTAAGAAGAAGAAGAGAGAAGAGATGAGAGAGATGGATTTAGGGTTAGGTCTGAGAGGGTAAGGTCAAGGAAGTATTCAGATGGAAGATGGGTTTAGTTTTGGTTTAGACTTTAGATAGACAGCGTGCCGCATGGGCGGTGTGTGGGTCCTACTCACTGTGTCACTTGTGGGGGTCCACTTTTTGTGGGGCCATTCCCCTATTGTGTAATAATTTCGGTTAATTTTAATTATGTAAGAAAAAAAAGTCCGTGAAAATATTGGATGAGGATACAAGTATATTCCATGGATGCGTGGGATTACATCAAACATTATATGGACACACAAATTGAAGCACACGAGTCTATATTGAATCTAAAATAATTTCTTTAAGTTAAGCTAAGTAGGGACTTGCCCTGATGTACGACATTATGTTTCTCGTTGTAACGGTAGAATTTAAATATATTTCTATCTATTTATACACCATTCAATAGTTAAAGAGCAACGGAGAAAATTATAATAATCTTCAATACAATGAGGTAGGTAGAATATATAAGCCAAACACTTATATATTTCCTTAGCAGTCACTATTAATTTCCTGTGTACATATATGTTGTTAAGAATCAAGTATTCATTTTGATTTGCGTTGACAGACAACTTTCAAACAATCATTAAGAAATATGAATCCATATCGTATTTATAGAGGATTCCTTAAGGTGATTTGTAGAGAAAATGCATCTAATTTGTTTTCTCAAATGTATTTGTTAGTCTTCACAAATATTATTGAAAAAGATACATGTCTGCATAGAGATATTTGTGCGTTTTTTAAGATTAATTAAGGTGCATGAAAGTTAGTGACAAATAATTAAGAGTTGAAATGGCAAAAACAAGCTGAGAATGTGAAGAAGAGACGTTATTGTGGTTGGATAATGACAGAAACTGTTTTAAATATGTCATTTCAAATCTAGGAGAAGAGAACCACTCTTGTATTTACTTACTTATAGCGCTATGCGTTGTACTATTTTTTTATGATATATGGTATTGATATTTTATGCAGTTTTCTAACATATTTTCCAGTTATGTATATATATCCGAAAGGTTCCACGATTTATTACCATTCTAATATCGCTCGACGAAAAAACGATATATATGTCAATGTTGTTAGGTTTTGTTTCAATGATCACATTTTTATTTTTTTCACGACTCTACTAGCTAGTAAATGAAATTACTAATCAGTAAATATAGGTATGTTATACTCTGTGTTTTTTTGGGTGTAAATGTTAAGAATGTTCTCAGTTCAGTTGGTAGCTACTTATCCAACATCATCAGCTCCGACTGTGCAATTCACTAGTACTAATTATTATCATTAATATCTATATAGAAAATAAGTATCACAAAAACATGTTTTAATGGTTTTGATCAGTAATAGTACTGCATAGTAGTGAAAGTTAGGAGATAAAAAGAAACAGTATATAGGTAAAACGAGAAGAATACAATTGACCAAAGAAAACGTTAAACGTTAAATTCTCAAGTTCATAAAATTTATGAAATTCACATATTTCACCAACTTTTTTAATGAAATTCTGAAATTATTCCACCATTCTGAAAGTTACGATTAGACGGTTCGATGAAAACTGACTTATATTCCTTTAATTTCAGCTGTTTATATTTGTTTCTTTCGCTTTTAAGCATAAAGCAAGTTAGTAGTATTATTACTACAGTATTATATTGAGAGGTTGCTCAGTTGCTGAATGGATTTATTGTGTATGGTTCGCTCGATGATGGCAGATTCAAGCTCGTAAATCGCGAAGCTTGGAAAGACTAAAGAGACACGAAGTGGAAGTGAAAGAGTAGATGACAGGCGCGTCAGACGCCGTTGGATGTTTGTCCCCGTCGGTTGCGATGACTTCACGTCACAAGACTAGCCAGCGAAACCAGCTCACACTCGCACGTGCAGAAGCTGCTGACATGCGTGAATAAGATTCATTTAATGTTAAATCACTTCTCTAAAAACATTGACTCAGTTCAGGATGTGCTTGAAAGATCGAAAGGGTGGCTTTCACGTCACGATCAGAATATTTCAGGTCATCAGCGGGGTGAAAATTCACTACTCTGATAATTACCTTTTTAAAATATCTAAAAAATTATATCCAAATTTCCCAAAATAAGCAACTTCAGTTATTCCCCCTCCTCCCCCCCCAACCAAACTAAACATTCTCCGGACAAGACATATCAAAAGCGTTCGACAGTGCCACTTTTTTTTTTCCGTCTGAAAATATTCATTCAAGAGTTTGTTAGAAAAGCCCAAAGGACAGTGCCACTTCTCATTACCTTTTTTTCTTTCTCATTAAGTGTTTTTCTCATTACTTTCTTGTTTAAAGATTTCATTTGTCTTGAAATATATTCATGTTTTCAAACGATTATGTAGTATCGTGTATGTATTATTGAAAACTTGATCAACAAAAAAATGTACATTATATCAAAGAAATTGACGTAGTATCATAGGCATATTAAAGATAGATAGAAACGATGTTACATACCTATAAAAAAACCTCTTTGGTAGTGAAGAAAATATAATAAGCTCTGGATTCAGTTATGATTTGACTATGCTTAATAAAAGTTTTAACATAATCATCAGTTTCATTTCCATGGCTTGTTAAATGCTGGAAAGTTTATTATTTAATGTGATTCATTGTTGTGTCGGATTAATTTTTAACTATCCGGATTCCACACATTATATAATGTATACATAAATAGTATGTACTATACATATCCCTTACCAGTTTCATTATGTCCACCAAAAGGTCGTTTGCTTTTATTTTCTTCTTAATTCCATATTATATACTACATGGTATATAAAACAAATATTCAACCATGTGATAAAACAAGGAGTTATAGATATAATGATTGGGGAACAACTTTGAGAAAAAACTCAGCGTATATACAATTCTATATATACACAATTTTAGTTATATATAACGTTGGAAAACATATGGAATCTACGGCAAATATCATACTGTTATATATTTATTTTGTTACAACTTGAGACATATTACCAAAAAGTGATGCTTACAAAGGTATTTCGAGAGTTATCTCAATCGGACGGATGCAAGGAATTTATAATCGAAGACATTACTAAGGCAGCGAGCTCAATATTATTTATAAATATATTGTTTTTTTTTAAATCTAAATAGATGAAGCTTTTAGGTTAACTTTTTCTTTGCTTTTGCATGAAGTCGAATTATGTTTGCCAAGATCAAGATAAACGTATATATATATATATATATATATATATATATATATATACGTCATAAACGTAACTAATTAACATGATAACTAGCTGAGTCCAAAACGTCAAGACCCAGTCCTCTTTTCAGCATGGTTCTTTCCATTTTATTTTTAAGGATTCCTAACTACTTGTTATCGATTTTACATTATATTTTTCAGCCACAATGGTCTGTTTCAACTTGGCTTTCTAAAAAAATGCATTTCTTTAATTAAGGCGCATATAAGAATGAAACTGAGAAAAAAAAATGGAACTTAGATGCTTGTGGTGGCTCTGTAGAAAGTTTATTTCCAAATAATCTACGCATATTTGGATTAATCAGATTTTTTTATGATATTTGGAAAATTCGTGGTGGTAAATCACAGACTAGATATATTAGTCTATCATTAAGTATTCAAGATAAAATGCGAATTCATATATTGCTAGTGTAGTTAGCAGTCATCGTAGTTAGGAAGAGAGAGATTGATAGTTTAATGCATGTATTGACCGCATGGGAAGAAGAGAGAGATGTAGGTTGAATCTGAAACCAGAACGTGTGGGCGTGACTCTTTTCTTTCCCACCCATCCCCCGCGGATCCCGCTGACACCCGACCCGGCCCGACACGATCCGGGTGGGTGGACATCGGACTAGCCACTCGCATCTCACTAATTTGTCTTCACTTGCCATCCAATTAGGAGGAGGCATGTGGCTCTGAAACCCATGTTACGGTTTTGAAATTAACTACTGTACTTTTATAATACAACCATTAATACACTTGGATCATGACTCACTAAAGGCTTAACATGCTACGTGACCATTTTCGTAGTTATCAAGAAATTTCGAGAATAACAAGATCTTTGGACTGTTATGTGTATAATCTTAGCTCAATTAATGGCATATGCTCATTAATGTCGTACCTTGCTTGGACTTCCTCTTCCCTTTCTATATCTCGAGATTGTGTTTTGTTAAATTGAGATAGATATGTTCTGATCTTAGAAAAGATGAGTTGTGATATGTTTTGACTAAATCTTTCAAGAACTTAGAAGCTACATGAATTCACTATCTAAGCGGTTTACTTAAATTCATGAAGTTGAAAAAACTCCACTAACCCATTCAACCATGCTCTAAATATACAACTATATTTAGTTGCTTATTATTTCTTGAGTTAAAATAAACGGAACATTAGTTATTATTACATACTTTTGTCAATAAATTGCAAATGAAGAGAGACAATTAAGCCATATATTTATGTTTAAGATGTAGTTTCTTAAACTCTACCATGTAGCAGATGAACGGAGTTTGTAATTTTTTATTAATATAAACTATAGAAGATTAAGCATAAAATATGTATTTTCTTAAAGTAAATATTTTTGTAAATTTGAAAATGTCATAAAAATGTTGCCGATCTTGAAAATTTGTACATGTAATAACATATATATTTTCTCAGTTACAGTTCATACTTCATACTAGTGGACATGGAAGCTTAATGGTTGATTAAAGTTTAATTTTAGGTGAGAGTCTGAGAGATAAGGACGGACGTTATGCTTTAGATAAAGACAAACACAGCTCGATGCTTTTGTTAGGTACCCAATATCTTTTAAATCTATTACGTATATCCACGTCGTAATGTATTATATATTCAGTTTTTTGTAATGTGAACTTTATCATATGTATATACGAGTCGAGGGAAAAAAACTATGGCTTAAACATGTAAGAGCATGATTAAAGAGATGTTGTTAGGGTGAGGTTTTTAGCTGAATATAAAAAACTGTCTCTTAATTTTTAACTAAAATAAATTAAAAACCGGTTCTTAGATATTTAAAAGTCGGTTTTTAGTTTTTTTAGTTAAAAATTAAGAGACAGTTTCTTATATTCTGCTAAGAACTTCACCTTAAAAACATCTATTAATTATGTTCTAATCGAATTTTTAGAATACTAAACTCGCAATAGACAACTTTTTATTGTTTAGTGCTGATGAGAGACAAAAGACATAGTCATCTATTAAATTATTTATAAGAGAATATTACTAATTTCATTTTTAACCTATATTATACCCAACCTAATCAATCAATTTGTTGTTTGTCATCACTTTAACATCATTCGTAAATCTTTTTTTCTAAAGCATCGTTCGTAAATTTTGCACACCTCTCGTATTTTTCTTTCAAGAGTTAGTTATATTGGAATTGCCCCTCTTAATTCCTATATACATAAAAATGTAACAACTGAAATCACTGTTCATATAAAATGTGAAGATAAATTTGTTTGAAAGTATGAGAAATGAAAAAGGAATAAGAG